>NW_004443970.1:16325723-16339035 GCF_000243295.1 Trichechus manatus latirostris
GACATTATGCTGAGTGAAATAAGTCAATCACAAAAGGACAAATATTGTATGAGACCTCTATTGTAAAAACCCATGAAAAAGTTTACACGCAAAAACAATCTTTGTTGGTTATCAGGGATGGGAGGGGTAGGGGATGGAAATACTAAATAGGCAATAGATAAGTGGTATCTTGGGTGAAGGGTTAGACAGAACACAATACTGGGGAAAACAGCACAACTTGAATAAGGAAAGGTCATGGAAGCTCCATAGACACATCCAAACTCCCTGAGGGACTGATTTGCTGGTCGGAGGGCTGTGGAGACCATGGTCTTGGGGAACGTCTAGCTCAATTGGCATAACACAGTTTTGGGGGGCAGTGTTCTGAATTCTACTTTGTTGAGTAATGTCTGGGGTCTTGGAAGCCTGTGAGCTGCCATCTAGGATACTCTGCTGGTCTCATCCCTTCAGGAGCAGGGGAGAGTGGAGGGAATAAGATACAAGGGAAAGCTTGTTCTGAAGGACTAATGGACCACAGCTACCACGGCCTCCACCAGACTGAGTCCAGTACAGCTGGATGGTGCCCGGCTGCCACCAGTGACTGCTCTGACCGGGATCACAGCAGAGGGTTCTGGATAGAGCTGGAGAAAGATGTAGAACAAAATTTTAACTCAAAAAAAAAAAAAAAAAAAAGAGCAGATTCACTGGCCTAAAGGAGACTGGGGAGGCCCCAAGAGTATGGCCCCCAGACACCATTTTGGCTCGGTGGTGGGGTCACTTCCAGGGTTCACCATTCAGCCGGGGAGTGGACAGCCCTATGGAACCAAGTGGGACTAATGAGGCCCAGCAGTCCAGGGACAGGGGCTGGAAGGCAGGGTGGGATGGTAGGGCTGGTGATAGGGAACCCAAGGTTGAGTAAGGATAGTGTTGATGTGCTGTGAGGTTGTTGACCATTGTCATAGGGCAACATATGTACTAACTGTTTAATGAGAAACTATTTTCTTCTGTAGACCTTCATCTAAAGTGAGAATAGCAGCACAAATTGGAAGAGAATAGTCGATGTCACTGAACTGTGCATGTGGAAATTTTTGAAATGGTGTATCATTGGCTATGTATATTTTCACCAAAAAAAAAAAAAAAAAAGGTTGAGAAGGAAGAGGGTTGACATGTTGTGTGGTTGTTAACCAATGTCATAAAACAATAACATGTGTACTACTGTTTCATGAGAAACTATTTGTTCGGTAAACCTTCACCTGAAGTACAATAAAAAATAAAAAAATAAAAAAAACCTATGATTGCATTTGAATTCACCAGGTAAAAAATGTCTACCAGGGGTAACGAGCTAAAAAGTAAAATGTTTCCACTAAGTAGGCAACAAATTTAATAGAATTTGATATTGTATATTGGCATAGCTTTGTTTCCTGCGACCACACTGAAGGATGAAGAAGTTTGTAAATTTTACTACAGAACGAAGATAAGAATATGCTCTAAGATCTTTTCACAGACGTATGCTTGAAACATATAGATTTTACAAGTGGAAAAATTCTCTAAAGTTAAAATCAGTGTGTATGAAGTAACCTTGCTAGCATTTCTTGACTAAGATTGTTTCCCTAATATATCCACAGTGAAGCTTAATAAAAGTGCTTTTCACTGACAGCTCTGGCAACTGGAAACCCTCTTGCCTTCAAGTCAGCAGTGAGCAATAAGTGTAACACATGTGGAAACAATACATTAGGTGAACTTGCAGAGGTACCTTTGACAACTACTCTCTTTAAATACCTAATAAGAGGAAAACTTTTCTTTAAAAAGCAGGAAACAATGTCTGGTTTCATTTAATTCTCTTGGTAAGCTCTATGGATAATAGGTCTTGCATGAACATATACACACAGATTTTCATGGGGAACATCCTTGATATCTCTTCATCCTAGGATTTACTTGGTTCGAGTGTGACTGTACGCATGCATTTCACACATATATGCACAGAAAACCAATGGTCTATATCATGGATTGAATTGTGTGCCCCAAAAATATGTGTATCAATTTGGTTAGGCCATGATTCCCAGTATTGTGTGATTTTCCACTATTTTGTTATTTGATATGATTTTCCTATGTGTTGTAAATCCTGTCTCTTTGATGTTGATGAGATGGGATTAGCGGCAGTTATGTTCATGAGGCAGGACTCAGTCTACAAGATTGGATTGTGTTTTGAGCCAATCTTTTTGAGATATAAAAGAGAGAAGTAAGCAGAGAGCACTGAGACTTGGGGACCTCACACCACCAAGAAAGAAGCACCAGAAGCATAGTGCATCCTTTGGACCCAGGTGCTGAGAAGCTCTTCAGCCAGGGCAAGATTGATGAAAAGGACCTTCCCCCAGAGCCAACAGAGAAAGAAAGCCTTCCTCTAGAGCTAGCACTCTGAAATTGGACTTTTAACTTGCTAAACTGTGAGAGAATAAACTTCTGTTTGTTAAAGCCAGCGACGTTTCTGTTACAGCGACACTAGATGACTAAGTCTATTAGAAAAATCCTAAATTTTTTTTTTTGCAGATAAGGCAGTATTCCCAGTATTCATTTTAAAATAGAGTAAAAGTTCAAGCCATCCAGTAATCTTGTAGCATGTATTTGAGAAGTTACCATAGAGAATACAAAAAAAAAAATTGTCTCTATAAAACAATACACCAGTTTTCATACAATATAATACGTACATATCAAAGTCAAAGTTTTAATTTTTATGGAATGTGTTATGGGTTGAATCATGTCCCTCAAAAATGTGTGTCAACTCGGCTAGGACATGATTCCCAGTATTGTGTGATGGTCCACCATTTTTTCATCTGATGTGATTTTCCTGTGTGTTATAAATCCTACCCCTATGATGCTAATGAGGTGGGATTAGGTGAAGTTATGTTAATGAGGCAGGACTCAATCTACGAGATTAGGTTGCGTTTTAAGTCAATCTCTTTTGAAATATAAAAGAAAGGAGGAAGCAGAGAGACTTGGAGCCCTCATATCACCAAGAAAGTAAGGCTGGGAACAGAGCACATCCTTGGAACTCGAGGATCCAGAGCTGAGAAGCTCCTAGACTGGAGAAGATTGATGACAAGGACCTTCTCCCAGAGTCAACAGAGAAAAAGCCTTCCCCTGAAGCTGGCACCCTGAATTTGGACTTTCTATCCTCCTAGACTGTGAGAGAATAAATTTCTCCTTGTTAATGTCATCCACTTGTGGTATTTCTGTTGTAGCAGCACTGGATAACTAAGATAGAATGGAAATAAAACGTGAATGATACACTACAGCAAACCAAGAAAACATATTTTCTTGTCTATAATGAATTAAATAATTAAATAGATAACAAAAATAAAGTATTTATTCTTTAATGTCAGTGAAGTTAATAATAATAATTGGAATGAAAACTAAGTAAGAGATCAGGAAGGAGATGCTAGTGTCTGAGACTCCCCAAAAAAACCAGTGTGTCTTTTTAAGCTTCTGTGGAAGTTAAAAAGAGCTTAAGAAAATGACATTAATCTATCCATTCATCTATTCAACTATTTGTTCATTTATTTAAAAAAATGCATTGAGTTCTTACACCATGCACTGTGTTAAATGCTTGAGAAAAGCGATAAAACAAACAAACAAAACTAAAAGTCAGTCTCCACCATCACGAGATTCACTTTTTATTTGAGATTGGGCCTGCAGACAGTTTGTCAAGACTTGGCAGTTATGCATAATGATACAGATTCAGTATCACCCTTTATATCCAGGCAAGGGGATATTCTCCCGGAGCTCCTTGCTTTATACAGCACATCATATCATAAACAGAAAAAGAAAAGTAAATGAATTTATTAAAGACACTGGATGCCTCTGTGCCCTGGAGTGCAGGGCTCAGAACTGTTGCTGCACAACTGGTGAACCCTAAAGATCTGCTCTCATGAGTGACACTGCTCCAAACCAAACAACCAAAACTGTTGCTGTCAATTCAGATGCATAGTGTCCCTAAAGGGTAGAGTAGAACTGCCCCATAGGATTTGAAAGTCTGCAATCTTTATGGAATCAGACTGCCACATCTTTCTTCCACAGAATGATTGGTAGATTCGAACTGCCAACTTTTCAGTTAGCAGCCAAGTGCCTTAACACCTCCAGACTCCTGACGCTGCTCAGGTCCCTGAAAAATACTTCTCCATTTCTCTGATCCTATGTCCTTAAAGCAAAAGGCAACTACATCTGAGTTCTGCAAATATTTGTGCATTGTGCTGATTCTGGTATCAGAGATGGATGCTAATTTAGAATTCAGGGAGGATTTGTCGGTGCAGTGCTTAAGTGAAAACCAAGATAAATTGAGTAATTTGTCAAATTCTTGATCTAAGTTTCTATGAATACAATATATTCTCGCATGACAATATGTGTCAATTTCCTTGATTCTCCTAGTGTTCCAATACATAATGTATGTGTGTGTATCTATCTGTAGATTAAGATATGTATATACATGTTATTTTATATATATATACGATGTATGTATCTGGATATGTGTATATATAATTGTATGCACTATGATCATATAATAAACTTATTATATGATCATAGTGCATATAATTATATATACACATATATGTGTACACATATATATACACATTATATACTTATATGATTGTATTACATACAATTATATGCCTTGGTAGAGCAGTGGTTAAGAGCTCAGCTGCTAACTAAAAGGTCAGCAGTTTGAATCCATCAGCCACTCCTTGGAAACCATATGGGGCAGTTTTACTCTGTCCTATGGGATAACTATGAGTTGGAATAGACTCAATGGCAATGGGATACTACCTGCAAACATAAACGTACATATACATACGTCTTAGTCATCTAGTGCTGCTATAACAGAAATACCACAAATGGATGGCTTTAACAAAGAGTTTATTCTCTCACAGTCCAGTAGGCTACAAGCCCAAATTCAGGCCACCAGCTCCAGGAGAACGCTTTCTCTCTCTGTCAGCTCTGAAGGAAGGTCTTTGTGATGCATCAGTCTTCCCTTGGTCTGGGAGTTTCTCTGCGTAGAAACCTCAGGTCCAAAGGATGCACTATGCTCCCGGCACTTCTTTCTTGGTGGTATAAGGTTCTTATGTGTCTCTGCTTGCTTGTTTCTTTTATATCTCAAAAGAGATTGGCTTAAGTCACTATCCCATCTTGTATACCTCATCAGTATAACTGCTGCTAATCTATCCTATTAAATCATAGTGATTAAATTTACAACACATAAGGAAATCACATCAGATTACAAAATGGTACACAATTACACAATACTGGGAATCATGACCCAGCCAAGTTGACAGATATTTTGGGGGGACACAATTAAATCCATCACAATGTACATGCACAGATACACACAGACTTAAACTTGCATGGAGTTTGATCTAATGTTTACACTGTAAACTGGCTACCTTTGGAATACTAAAATTATGACTATTTTCAGTTCAACACATTTAATTTTTTAAAAAAATTTAAAAAGTAGGAGGCAGAGCCAACATGGCACTATAGACAGAAGCACCACGCCATCACTCCACAGCAAAGTCCTAAAAATCTAAGTAAAACAGAGACAAACATCAATTCTGGAACCCTAAGCATCAAATGAAGAGATAAACAATTCAGTCAAGCACCAAATGGAATAAGAAACTGACAGAGAATGGAGAGCAAGGAGAGATACGTGCAGAGGTTTCCCTATCAGCTAATGCAGAATGGATTTGCCATCTTGGACTCCTGTTGTAGATCGGAAGACTGGAAGTATGAGAAAGCAGCTTCACAGAGCTCCCAGCTGGAGACAGAACAACCGGTAACCAGCAATATATGCTTTCCCATCCCCTACCCTTCTTCCCCCCACTTGGCCTCCACTACTTCCTGCTGACCACAGTCTCTTGGCCAGGAGACGTCAGCTCCAGCCCCTTGTCACTTGGATTCTCCATGCCCACATTGGCTGGCTCCATCAGTGCCATTTTTTTGTTGCTTGTGTTGCTTTTTTCTGATTCTTCTGGTTTCCTCCCTGCCTCTCACCACCTCCCCTTCCTTTCTCTCCAAAGCCTGGCTCCATGTACCAGCTTTGCTTCTTAAAAAGCTGCAAAGTTCCAGTTGCCTGGGGAACTTCTTCCTTCCCCAGTTCATGCCGCCATGCTAGTGGAATCCCCGAGGACTTTTTTGTTTGTTTGTTTGTTTTTGTTGTTGTTGCTTTGCTGTGTTCTCTTTTGTCTTGTTTGTTTATTAGTTTTCTTTTAATTTTCACAGCTTTGGAGCCCCTTCTAGCTGGGCTGTACTGCCTGGTTTGGGAGCCACTTCCCTGGGGGTATTTCTTTCTTTCTTTTTTTCCTTTTTGTCTCTGTTCATTAGTCATTTTCTCATCTCTTTATACTTACCTTATTCTTCCTGTCTCCTGAATATTTGGCAGTGTGTGACACCTCTGCCCCTTCTAGCCAGGCTGTATTTCTTGGCTTGGGAGCCACTTCCCCTGTCTTTGCAGCCACACCGGAAGGATCCATGGAGGTTTTTCTTTCTTCCTAATTTTTATTTATTTTATTTACTTTTTCTTTTTCTCTTTTTATTTTTTGTTTTTCTCAATTTTTCAGTCTCTTGTCTCTCCACTCCAACAGCAAGTTCCCTTAGCATACTTTGTGTGTGTGTGTGTTTTGTTGTTTGTTTGTTTTCAGCTCCTGTTTCCATCTGCTCTCTCTCTTCTTTCCCATAAACATCTTAGCTCCACACATCACAACCTCCCCCCTCCTTCCTGCCTACCTGCACCATGCACTGAACATCATACTGCTGAACAGCACAGGCTCAGCCTACTGGAACCTGTCCTGCACTGACTCTCAGCCCACCCTGTCAGCCCTATTACGTGCCACAAACAACCCATCCCAGCCCCTCCCCTTTAGCTGGACCTTCCCTGCTGCACCAAGGCAGAGCTACTGGCCCTGCCCATTAGACAAGGTGGTGAAAAGTATCATGCCCACAGACAAAACAACAACAACAACAAAGGACACACACCCTGACTGTTCAGACATAAAAAAATAAAATGAAAAAGCAGGACAAAACAAACAAATCTACAATTGATGAAAAAAGAAAATAAATACTGAATGTCCCAAAGACAGCAGACCATAAAAAAAATATAAAAAACTGGACAGGACGGTTCCAGTAGGCATCCAAAATAAAACATCAGATGACTTTACAGTAGAAGGAAAGGCACTAGAACAACCTGATAAGAAATTCAAATCTCTAATATTCAGAGCTACCCAAGAGTTGAGGTAAAAAGCAGACAAAAATGAGGAAAAAATAGACATATTCATGGAAAAGGCAGAAAAATTCATGTAAAATACAGACAAAAAAATGGAATAATTCAGGAAAATAATACAGGAACAAAGTGTCAAAATAAATACACAGCTAGAAATCATACAAAAACAACAATTAGAAATCAAAAAGATAAACAACAAGATTTCAGAAATGGACAGTGTCATAGAAGGGCTGAGGAGCAGGTTTGAAACAATGGAAGATAGGACTAGCAAAACTGAAGACAAACACTTTGATATAACTTGTTTGAGGAAAAGTCAGAAAAAAGAATGAAGAATGAAGAAAAATGAAGAAAACTTGAGAATTATGTGGGATACAATCGAAAGCAAAAACTTTGATCAGAGTTCCAGAAACAGAGGGAGAAAATGGAAAATATAGAGAGGATCACTGAGGAATTGCTGAAAGAATACTTCCCTAATATCATAAAAAATGAAAAGGTGACCATCCAAGAAGCTCAACAAACTCCGTATAGGATAGACCTCAAAAGAAAATCACCAAGGCATATCACAATCACACTTGCTAAAATCAAAGACAAACAAAGAATCTTGAGAGCAGCTCAAGAAAAATGAAAAGTCACATACGAAGGGGAAACAAAAAGACTAAACTCTGCTTATTTGGCAGAAACCATGCAGGCAATAATGTAAAGGGATGACATATATAAAACCTTGAAAGAAGAAAAGAAAATTGCCAATCAAGAGTAATATATCCAGCAAAACTCTTGTTTAAATATGATAGTGAAATTAGAACATTTCCAGATAAACAGAAATTAAGGGAATATGTAAAAACCAAACCAAACTTATAAGAATTATTAAAGGGAGTCCTTGAGTTTGAGAACAAACAACGTCAGACCACAGCCTGAATCTAGGATGCAAGATCGTATCAGCCAGATACAACCTAGGAAATGAACTCTCAAGGACTATCCAAAACCTAAAGAATTACAGCAGGGAATCAGAGAGGTTAATCTGTAAATGAAAACAAAGTCAGAACAAGAAAGAGAGAATAAATGGTGTAGGTATAGAACTTTCTAATGGAGAGGAAAGCAAGGTGATACAAAGTAATAATAAACTGGTTCAAACCTAAGAAGATAAGGGTAAATTTCAAGGTAATCACAAAGAAAGTTAACAAACTTATTCATCAAAATAAAGAAAAACGTAAAATCTCAGTAAAAAACAAAATCTACAAAAACAAAAGAAATGAAAAAAAATCCACAAACAAAAGGAATCAGCACAGGAGAGTAAGAGGAACAAAGACAATGTCAGCACCACAAAGGAAGCATTACAAAATGACAGCAATAAACTCACACCTATCAATATTCACACTGAAGGTAAATGGTTTAAGTGCACCCATAAAGAGACAGAATTGATTAAAAAAACAGGATCCATCAATAAGCTATCTACAAGAGACACACCTTAGAAACAAAGATGTAAATTTATTAAAAATCAAAGGATGTAAAAAAAAATATCAAGCAAACAGATACCAAAAAAGATCAGTAGTGGCAATACTAATCTCAGATAAAATAGAATTTAAAACAAAATCCACCATAAAAGATGAAGAAGGCCACTGTATCATGATTAAAGGAATGACCCACGATGAAGACATAACTATAATAAACATCTACACACCCAGTGACAGGCCTCCAAAATACATAAAACAAACTCTAACAGCACTGAAAAGAGAGATTGACAGTTCTACTATAATAGTAGGAGACTTCAACACACCACTCTTGGTAAAAGACAGAAAATCTAGAAAGAAACTCAGCATAGATACAGAAGACCTAAAGGGCACAGTCAGCCAACTTGACCTCACAGACATATATAGAACACTCCAATGAACAGCTGCAAAGTACACATTCTTTTCCAAGGCACTTGGAACATTCTCCAGAATAGACTACATCTTAGGTCACAGAGAAACCCTGAACAAAATCCAAAACATTGAGATAATACAAAGTATCTTCTCTGACCACAATGACATCAAGGTAGAAATTAACAACAGGAAAAGCAAGGGGAAAAAAAACAAACAAACAAACAATTACATGGAAACTGAGTAATACCCTCCTTAAAAACCACTGGGTAATAGAAGAAATCAGAAGTGGAATCAAAAAATTCCTAGAATCAAATGAGAATGAAAACACATCATACCAAAACTTTTGGAACATAGCAAAGATAGTCCTCAGAGGTTAATTTACAGTAATAGATGCACACATCAAAAAAGAAGAAAGGTACAAAATCAATACATTAGTTACACAACTCAAAAAAATAGGAGAACAGCCAAAGACGCCCACAGCCACCGGAAGAAAGGAAATAATAAAGATCAGAGCAGAAATAAATGAAATAGAGAATAGAAAAACAAAAAGAATCAACAAAACTAAAAGATGGTTCTTTGAAAGGATCAACAAATTCGACAAACCACTGGGCAAACTGACAAAAGGAAAATAGGAGAGCACTCAAATAACCCAAATAAAAAATGAAGTGAAGGATATTACAAGAGACCTAACTGAAATAAAAAGGATCATATCAGACTATTATGAAAAATTATACTTCAACAAATTTGAAAAATTAGAAGAAATGGACAAATGTCCATAAACATACTACCTACCCAAACTAACACAAAATTATGTTGAAAATCTGAACAGACCCATAACAAGAGATTGAAAAGTTAACAAAAAAATTCCCAAGAAAAAAAAGCTGTGGCCCAGATGGCTTCACTGGAGAATTCTACCAAACATTCAGAGAAGACTTTATACCAGTACTACTCAAACTATTTCAGAGCACAGAAAAGGAAGCAACACTTCCAAATTCATTCTATGAAGCCAGCATAATCCTGATACCAAATCCAGGAAAAATGTCACAAAAAAAGAAAGTTAAAGACCAATATCTCTCATGAATATAGATGCAAAAATTCTGAACAAAATTCTAGCTAATAGAATTCAGCATCCTATTAAAAAAATAATACACCTTGACCAAGTAGGATTTATACCAGGTGTACAAGAATGGTTCAACAGCAGAAAATCAATCAACATAATCCACCACATAAATAAAAGAAAGAAAATAATCACATGATAACCTCAATCGAAGCAGAAAAGGCATTCGACAAAGTCCAACACCCATTCTTGATTAAAAATCTTAATAAAATAAGTATAGAAGGGAAATTTCTCAAAATAATAAAGGGTTTCTATGCAAAACCGATGGCCAACATCATTCTTAATGGAGAGAGGCTGAAAACGTTCCCCTTGAGAATAGGAAAAAGACAAGGATGCCCTTTATCACCACTCCTATTTAACATTGTGGTGGAAGTCCTAGATAGAGCAATAAGGCAATAAAAAGAATTAAAGAGCATCAAAATTGGTAATGAAGGGGTTAAATTGTCCCTGTTTGTGGATGATACGATACTATACGTAGATTACCCAAAAGTCTTCAGGAGAAAACTAAGGGAACTAATAGAAAGATTCAGCAGAGTAGCAGGATATAAGATAAACATACAAAAATCAGTTGGATTCCTATACACCAATAAAGAGAACAATGAAAAGGAAATCAGGAAAATAATACTATTTATAATAGCCCCTAAAAAAATAAAATACTTAGGAATAAATTTAACCAGGGATGTAAAAGACCTATACAAAGAAAACTACAAAGCACTACTGCAAGAAACCCAAAGAGATCTACATAAATGGAAACACATACCACACTCATGGACAGGTAGACTCAACATTGTGAAAATGACAATTCTACCCAAAGCAATTTACAAATACAATGCAATCCCTGTCCAAATACCAACAACATTCTTTAAAAGAGATGAGAAGAACTAATTATTAACTTTGTATGGAAAGAGAAGAAGCCCCAGATAAGGAAAGCACTATTAAGGAAGAATAAAGTAGGAGGACTTGTACCACCTGACCTGAGAACCTA
The DNA here is from genome assembly GCF_000243295.1 of Trichechus manatus latirostris. Classification (NCBI taxonomy): domain Eukaryota; kingdom Metazoa; phylum Chordata; class Mammalia; order Sirenia; family Trichechidae; genus Trichechus; species Trichechus manatus. Next base: position 16,336,925 of record NW_004443970.1, read on the forward strand.
CTCTACAGCTACAGTAGTCAGAACAGCCTGGTACTGGTACAACAACAGAAACATTGGCCAATGGAACAGAATTGAAAACCCAGATATAAATCCATGCATCTAAGGTCAACTGATCTTTGATGAGGGCTCAAAGTCCATCAAATAGGGGAATAGACAGTCTTTTTAACAAATGGTGCTGGCAAAACTTGATGTCTATCTGCAAAAAAATGAAACAGGACCCATACCTCACACCATACACAAAAACTAATTCAACATGGATCAAAGAGCTAACTATAAAGCCAAAAGTATAAAGTTCATAGAAGAAAAAATAAGATAAATACTCGAGGCCTAATACATGGCATTAACAGGATACAAACCACAAGCAACAACATACCAACTCTAGAAGATAACCTAGATAACTGGAATCTTCAAAAAATTAAACACTTACACTCATTAAAAGACTTCAAAAGAGTAGAAAGAGAACCTACAGACTGGGAAAAAAATTTTTACTATTACAAATCTGACAAAGGTCTAATCTCTAAAATCTATAAGAAAATTCAACACCTCTACAACAAAAGGACAAGTAATCCAATTAGAAAATGGGCAAAGGAAATGAACAGACACTTCACCAAGGAAAACATTAAAACAGACAACACACACGTGAGGAAATGCTCACGATCACTAGCCATTAGAGAAACGCAGATCAAAATCACAATGAGACATCATCTCACCTGGCATTACAGTCACAAATCAAAAAAACAGGAAATAACAAATGTTGGAGAGGCTGCAGGGAGAATGGAACTCTTACGCCCTGCTGGTGGCAATGCAAAATGATATAAGTATTTTTTGAAAATGATTTGACACTTCCTTAGAAAACTAGAGATAAAAATACCATACGATCCAGCCATCCCACTCCTAGGAATATATCCTAGAGAAATAAGAGTTGTCACACGAGTAGACATATGCATACCCATGTTCATTGCAGCATTGTTCACAATAGTAAAAAATGGAAACAACCTAGATGTCTATCAACAGATGAATGGATAAACAAAATACGGTACGTACACACAATGGAGTATTATGGAACGATATAGAACAATGATGAATCTGCGAAGCATCTCATAGCATGGGTGAATCTGGAGGGCATTATGCTGAGTGAAATAAGTCAATCACATAAGGACAAATATTGTATGAGACTTCTACTGTAAAAATTCATGAAAAGGTTTACTCACAAAAATAATCTTTTACGGTTATGAGGGATGGGAGGGTGGGGCATGAAAAACACTAACTGGGCAATAGATAAGTGGTCACTTTGGTGAAGGGTAAGACAGTACACAATACTGGAAAGCCAGCCCAACTTGTACAAGGCAAGGTCATGAAAGCTCCATAGACACATCCAAACTCCCTGAGGGACCAAATTGGTGAGCTGAGGGCTTTGGGGACCATGGTCTCAGGGAATATCTAGCTCAATTGGCATAATACAGTTCATAAAGAAAATGTTCCACATTCTACTTTGGTGAGTAGCATCTGGGGTCTTAAAAGCCTGTGAGCAGCCATCTAAGATACTCCAGTGGTCTCACTCCTTCGAGAGCAAGGAAGAATGAAGAAAACTAAAGATACAAGGGGAAGATTATTCCGTAGGCCTAGTGGATCACAACAACCAGGCCTCCACCAGACTCAGTCCAGTACAATGAGACAGTGCCTGGCTACCACCACTTAGTGCTCTGACAGGGATCATAATAGAGGGTCCCAGATAGAGCTGGAGAAAAATGTAGAACACAATTCTAACTCACAAAAAAAGAACTGACATACTGACCTGACAGAGACTGGAGAAACCCCAGAGTAAGTCCCCAGACAACCTTTTAGCTCAGTAATGAAGTCACTCCTGAGGTTCACCCTTCATCCAAAGATTAGACAGTCCCATAAATCAAAACGAGACTGAAGGGAGCACAACAGCCCAAGGGCAAGGACTAGAAGGCAGGAGGGGACAGGAAAGCTGATAATAGGGAATCCAGGGTCGAGAAGGGAGAGTGTTGACATGTCATGCGGTTCTTAACCAATGTCATAAAACAATATGTGTACTAACTGTTTAATGAGAAACTAGTTTGTTCTGTAAACCTTCATCTAAAGTA
>NW_004443970.1:16339135-16356392 GCF_000243295.1 Trichechus manatus latirostris
AAACAACTTTTCTTGGAAAAAATCTGAAAATAATTTTAATGTTTCCATTTTTACAGCTAAACTGTCTAAGTGAGAATCATTTGTATACGTTTTTTGGAGTATTATTGAGCAAAATTATAAAAGTTTTTCAGAAAATTCTCATATCTAATTTTACGATGAAGAATTTGACATTTTTCTTTTTTTCTTAAAAAAGATAGTTTCAAAATAAATAAAGCTAACTCTAGTTTCTTTCATAGTTTTTTTCGCATTCCATAATCTAGAGTGGAGAGGCAAAATCAAGCTTGAGCTTGATGATATATTTTTTCAAGGAGTGGGAAAACTGAACTGTTTCTCATTTTCAATATGGCTGCCATATGTTTCATTTTTAGTGTCAGTGTTTTTTCAGTTACTGCTATGAGGCCCTGATATCCAGAAAAATCTCAACAATTTAAACCTCTTTATTATAAAATGTCGATAAACCAAAATTGGTATGGGCCCTTCACTTCTCATATTTCATTACATTTTTGTAATTTGAACCTTAGTCTCTTTTTTCATTTCCCATAAGCACACTTACAAACTGTTCTGCCATTCTGTGGAAAAGAAGTAACAAAAAAACATTTTAACAAGTTTTTGTTTAAGGGACTAAACTAATGAAGTTTGGTGTCTTTGAGGACAAGTCTTACCACATATTCTATTGTTTCCTCAGAACTTGTTTTTTTGGCTGAAATAAATCTTACTCTAGAAACAGCCCCCCTACTGTTATGAAATTTATAAGGCCCCACCTAACCTAATTTTTCTCTACCCTCTGTTAAGTCTGGATTGAATTAGTCTGGGTGATCCGAAATTATTTAAGGAGGATACACAGATATGCAGGCAGAAAAATAAACATGGTATGATTTTATATTCTATTCTAGCTCATTTATAATTAAGAAATGAATTGCTAAAATGTAAATTAATGAACAGCTGTAGTCTTATTCATTCATTATCAAAGTCATTATGAAGAAGAACAATATTTATTGAGATATTTCTGTAAAGTTACTTTAAATCTAGCATTTTAATCTTCCCAAAAAAGGTATTGTATAAAGTCTTATTACCTCCTTAATATAAATGAGGACAAAGGCTTAGCAAGTGTAAGAAATGTACCAATGTTTACATAGCTAGTAAGTGGCAACTTAATAGTCAGATTTGAAATCCAAGTTCAAAATCTGAGCTGTCATTTTTTTAAGAAAGATTCTGAAGTTTTTCAGCCCCTTACTTTTCCATAAGTATTCCAGAGACAATATCAGTATTTCATTTTTTGAGCTGTCTGTTCTACTCACAAGTTCTCTACAAAGTGACTATTTTGCTAATCTAATAGGATTTTAAAAAATCATGTTCGACTCACGAAAACAAAGCATGAAATTGAAATTGTACGTTCTACTAGATACTGCACAAGACAGAATTTTCTTGTTGAACAAATAAATGCAGTAACTATATGCAATATCTGTTAAATCATGACTAGTTTTACAATACTTTGACAAAGTGAACATCTTATAAGTATTTATTTCCTTACTATAAACTTAATTGATCATTTCACTATAAATATTGTTACAATCCATTAGGCAGAATTAAAAAAAAAAGTTAGGGGTTTCTAAAGGCTGGTGATATACAAATACTTATTCAGATTTTAGAGCTCTGGTGGTGCAGTGGTTAAGAGCTACAGCATGCTACAGCTGCTTTCCAAAATGGTTGGCAGTTTGAAACCACCAGCAGCTCCTTGGAAACTCTGTGGAGCAGTTCTACTCTGTCCTATAGGGTTGCTGTGAGTTGGAATCAACTTGACGACAAAGGGTTTGGTTTTTGGTTTCGTATTCATATTTTAGAAACTGTAAACCAGGAAAGAATTAATTATTTCTATAAATTACTAGAAATGCTAAGTTGATGGTTTTTGAGGACTCAGAAATAGAAGAGAGATCACAGAAAGTCAAAATATCTTTATTAAAAATAGTATATGTTCTGGGAAGATTGTGTAATAAATAAATCATTCTGTCCCTCCCTTATAAATACACCAAGAACTACAACCATAAAATGATGCTCAGCATTGAGGAACTCTAAACCAAGGAGCAGAGGACAACAGTGGGGAACGGCAGACTGGCAAAAGTCAGTAAGTTAATGACAAGATGCAAACAGTAGAACATCATTTCTCCCAATATTCCTGCTGCACCACCCTCCTCAGCCATGCAGGCCACTGGCTGCTGTGAATTAGGGAAGTGGCCCCAGTAAAGGAGCCTGCCTACCCAGCCACCATACACTCTGCTTGGGCAAACAACAGGACCCCAAGCTTTGACTCTAAAATCAGCAGGGCAGACTTCCCTGGGGGTACATTCAGAGGGTGCCAGCTCCTCCCCTACCTGGTAACTTTTGGTTGCCAGGCTGCTGTGAATTGCTACAGAAGGCCCGCTACAGTGGAGCCTGCTCTCACAGCCAGCACTCTGCCTGCCTGCACACCCCACAGCTCAGACACCCAAAATCAAAAGGGCAGATATTTCTGGGAATCAGTTTCGGTCTGTCTGCTCCTCCTTCTGGTCAGTGCTGAGAACCACTGACTTAGGCTGCTATGAGCCAGGAAGTGAGCACTTTAAGTGGAGTCTGCTCCAACAGCCAACATACTGCTGCTGGGGGTCTGAATTCAAAAAGGCAGACCTCCCTGGGGTTCCATTTGGAGCATACCAGGCCCTGCCCCATCCAGTAACTGTCAGCTGCCTGGCTGCTGCAAATTACTACAGAAGGCCCCCTGCAGTGGAGCCTGTTTCCATAGCCAGCACTCAGCCTACCTGTGCACACCACAGCAAATGCCCCCAAATCACCAGGGAGATCTCCCTGGGGGTCGGTTTGGGCCTGTCTGTCCTCCTTCCTGGTTGGCACTGAGAACTGCTGAATGGGGCTGCTGTGAGCTAGGAAGGGGTGCGTTAGGTGAAGCCTACTCTCACAGCCAACATACTACTGCTGGGGCACTAAAATCACCAAGGAATGAAGACCTCCCTAGTGGTTTTCTCTGAGCGTAACAGCCCCTCTCATGCAGCCCTCTGCAGTGGATCCTGCTTCCACATTGATGGTCAATTGATTTTTTACAAGGGTGCTAAGTCCATTCAATGGGAAAAGAAGAGCGTCTTCAATAAATGGTGCTGGGAAAATTCTAATTTCCAAATGAAGAAAAATTAAGTAAGATACATGCCTCACACCATACACAAAAACAAAATTAAAATAGATTAAGGACCTAAATGTGGAAATTATAACCATAAAATTCTTAGAAGAAAATACAGGGGACTAGGTTTAACAATAGATTATCTGCTCCCCTGGTGGTACAGTGGGTAAGTGTTCGGCTGCTAACCAAAAAGTTGGCAGTTTGAACTCACCAGCTGCTGCAGGAGAGAAAGATGTGGCAGTCTGCTTCCATAAAGATTACAGGCGTGGGAGTCCCATGAGGTACTTCTACTCTGTCCTGTAGGGTCACTGTGAGTCAGCATTGACTGGACGGAATTGGTTTGGTTTGATTTTTATCTAATATAATTACTAAAGCACTAACAGCATAAGAGAAAATAAATAAATGGGACCTCATAAAAATTAAATACTTTTGTTCATCCAAAGACTAAACGAAAAAGTGAAAACACAATACGCTGTTCGGGAAAATATCTTAGGAAACCATATATCCAATAAGAATTAAACAACCAAAATATACATAAAACTTTAACAACAAAAAGACAAAAACCTCAATCAAAAAATAGACAAACGACTGGAATAGACATTTCACTAAAGAGGATATTTAAATGAGCAATATATAATAAAAAGTTGCTTAATGTCTTTAGCCACCAAAGAGATGCAAATCAAAACCACAATAAGATACCATTTCATTTCCACTAGAGTGGCTAAGATAAAAAACAAAACAAAACAGATAATGACAAATGTTGGTGAGGGTATGGGAAATTGGAATTCTTATCTACTGCTGGTGTGGATGCAAAATAGTTCTGGAAAACAGTGTGGTAGGTCCTCAAAAAACTAAAAATAGAACTACCATATGACACAGCCATCCCACTGCTAGAATTATACCCAGGAGACTTGAAAGCAGAAACGTGAACAGACATATGTACACCAATGGTCTTTTCAGCACTATTCACAATAGTCAAATCGTGGAAACAACCTAAATGATCATCAGTGGATGAATGGATAAACAAAATGTGGTACATCCATACAATGCAATACTACTTAGCCAGAAAGAGAAATGAAGTCCTGACACGTGCTACAACATGAATGGGACTTGAAGACATTTTGCTGAGTGAAATAAGTCAATCACAAAAGGACAAACATTATATGATCTCACATATATAAAAAGACAAGAATAGGCAAATGTATAAATCTCAAAGTCTGTTAGTAGTTAACCAGAAGTGGAAAGAAGGGGAAAGGGGGAGTTATTGTTTTTGGAGCACAAACTTTCTGTTTATAGTAATGGAAAACTCTCATTGATTGAGGGTAATGGTTGCACAACAGATGAATGTAACTGTTGTCAGTAAGTTGTACACGTGTGAAAAGTTGAACTGACAAATGTTGTAGGATATATATTTATTCCAAAAAAAAGAAAAGAGCGAAAGAACAGTCGTTGATGCTGCTTATGTACAAAGCATATGTCTCATGGGATTTGATTCCTTGGTTCGGAGGTTTAGGGTAATTGTTTCATGGTGCATCCCAGTTAATTGATCTAACAATGTGTTTAGTGCTTCTGTTCTATAGTGCCAGGGATCTTAAAAACTTGCAGGCAGCCATCCAAGGTACAACGATTGGTCTCTATTTGCCTGTAGCAACAAAGAAAGAAGGAGAGTCAGGAACCGGAGAAGGAAGTGGAATGCATAGCTAATTGCCTCCATGAACAACTGCCTCCCTTGGCATTTAGCCTTGAGACCAGAAGAAATGGATGGTGGCCAGCTACCATTACTGAATATTTTGATCAAAGATTCTATAGAAGAATCCTGATCCAAAGGTGGAAAAATGTGGAACAAAATTTTGAAATTCTCATGGACTCAGGTTTTCTGGAGCCACAGAGGCTGGATTACCCCTGAAACTATCATCCCGAGATAATTTTAAAAAAAAAACAAAAACAAAACAAATCCCCTGCATTCTTCTTTAAACAAAATAGTAGTTTAGCTTAATTAATAAAGAATATCTGTCTTGGGTATTGTTCTCTTTTAAAGAACTATCTACATGGGATCAAATTACAACAGTATCTTTAAAGGTTAGGTAGGAAGCTTAGGAGGCAGTGACTTTGTTAACGGAGGAGGAACAATTTGGAAAAGAGGGTGAGAATGGTTACACAACTCTAAGAAATGTAATCAGTGTCACTGAATTGTACGTGCAGAAGCTGTTGAATTGGTGTGTGTTTTGTTGTGTACACTGTTAACAACAAAAATTAAAATAAAATAATAAAAAATGAAATGAACTATACTCTATGAGCTGGCACTGTGACATACTGTTTAGAAAAGTAAAACATAAAGGTTATATATTTTTCAGGCTGCATTAATACCAGTAGAACATCCAGATCAAGGAAACACATAGAACTATACCCTGTACATGTTAGGCAATATTAAGATCACATATTTATTTGGATGATGGAGAAACTGAAAGGGGGATATTAACAAATTATATTTCTTTATCCATTTGGGCATTTACTTGACAGATATTGAGTGCCTTCTATGTCCCAAGTACAATGTTAGGCAATGGGTTTAAGAGTGAACCAAATTTTATATATGTATATATTTTACTGACTGCCTTTATTAATCATAATGTCTAGTGATGGAGACTACACATTAAAATGTGAACAAGAAATCTATACAAATAATGCGCATGTGTTTGTTTGATGTTGCCATCTAAAGAGTAAACACATAATCTCTCAATTGGACAGTATATTTCATAAGGTGTGATTTTAAATAAAAGTTATATAAGATATGCAAAATTCCCTTTCTGAGATTCTTTGTGGGGAGGGAGCAGTACATCAAGGTAAAACTCTTCTCAAAGCTGCTACAAATAAGGTCTAATGAGAGCAGAGAACCACCAGAGATGAGTCATGAGAGTCATGCCGTGGTCATTCAGATGTCACAGATAGAAAGAACAAGTTGGGCTTTCAGATGTGATCCCTCAAATTAATACTTCTTGAGTTATGGCACTTGATTTTCAAAAACTTCTCACAGTAGCAAATCTACACAGCATGGTCCAGAGTGAACAAAGGAGGAATTTGTTTTCCTAAAGAAAGTTCCCCTAGCTACTAAATGTTTAATTGCAAAAGGATGGTGAAAAGTACCACTTCTTGGGAACTGACACTTCAGGCCATGATCTAACAGATGAAGAGTTATCAGAGTAAATTCAGGAGGGGAGAAATTGTGTATCTGCAAGCTCTGAACTAAGGACTGAACTAAGGAACTGAAAGGAGGACAATGTGTATGGAGCATGGGGAAAAAAGGGAGGATGAAGTAAGCTCTGATTGCAGAGATGGACTAGGCTAGATGTTAGATGAAATAGGCACTTAGACAATGATAAGGAATCTATGAAATATGAAGTCACTAGTCACCTTTAGCTAATAATTGACATAACATGTTTTGAAAGTAAGGGCAGTTGTTTATGTAGGGATTCCAGTTAAGAAGTTCTTTGTTAGATGAGATGTGTCAGCTTGGATTAGGGTGCTGCAAAGGGATGGAAAGATCACAAGTCTCTTTGTGATCATGTCTGTAGACTGAAAGTGAAAGAGAAGAAGGATTCAAGAACAATTACTAGTTTTCTGGACTGTAAGTAACTTGATAATCCAGAAATAATGTAATAGGAAGAAAGACTGAAGAAACTAAGAATGTATAGCCTAGATAAAACATGATATATTTGTGTTCTTCAGAATGCTTATGGCTGACATTTGGATGTTGCTGTTTACTTGTTCTGTGTAGCTGTAAGGGGTAAAGACAAAACCAAATGAGTGGAAGCTATAGGAAAGACATAGATTTAATTTTACTCAGCTAAAAGATGGAATAAATCATATCACAAAGTAAAAAAATCACTTCTTCCTCTGCACATGTTCAGAGGCATTATAATTATACAAATTTTATGAACAAAACTGTAACTCTTTTCAAAGAATTTTTATTTAGGGAAATATTTTAGTAATCTAGTGCTGCTATAACAGAAATACCACAAGTGGATGGCTTTAACAAACAGACATTCATTCTCTTGTAGTCTAGTAGGCTAGAAGTCCAAATTCAGGGTGCCAGCTCCAAGGGAAGGCTTTCTCTCTCTGTTGACTCTTGTCATCAAGGTACTTGTGATAAAACTTGCCGTGGTCTAGGAGCTTCTCTGGGCAGGAACCTCTGGTCCAAAGGATGTGCTGTGCTCCCAGGTCCCCATGTCTCTCTGCTCTCTTCTCTCTTTTATATCTCAAAAGAGATTGGCTTAATACTCAATACAATCTTGTAGATTAAGTCCTGCCTCATTAACATAACTGCTGCTAATCTCATCTCATCAACATCACAGAGATAGGATTTACAATACATACGAAAATAACATCAGATGACAAAATGGTGAGCAATCACACGATACTGGGAATCATTGCCTAGCCGAACTGGTCCACATATTTTTGGTGGAAACAATTCAATACATGACAGGAAATAAATTTTGAAATAAATGTACTTAACAATAAGTTCTGCTGTTAAGATGTACAAAATTGGTTGTTCTTAACACTTAACATCAAAATAACAAAAAAAAATTTGAAACCCATAGACCATCTTTCTCTATCCCTTGAGTTTTGGAATCAGGTTTTCTACACATTTGCCAAGAAAAAAAAGAAACAAATAGATTCCACTTTTCATTTCCACATTTCAACTTCTATATCTTACATATTGTAAGTGATAATACATAGTGTGCATTATCTTTATTAAAGCACAAGGCCTGAAATATTTGATACATTGCAAACTACATAAGCATTGCAAACAGCCACATAACATAATAATTTGAGTAATTTAAAATTAATTTATTGAGATTTCATTGTTAGACCTATTTACGTTCTTATGAATGTGTCACAACTGCAAGCATTCTAATTGTGGTATTGGTGAAGAATTTTGGATATACCATGGACTACTAGAAGTACAAATAACTCAGTCTTAAAAGAAATACGATCAAAATGCTCCTTAGAAGACAGGATGGTGAGACTTCAACTCATTTACTTTGGACACGTCATCAGAAAAGACCAATTGCTCCCCTAAGACCATGGCCGCTCGACACCCTGCTAATTCGGAACTGAAGCCACTACCTAAGTTCACTTTTCAGACAAAGATTAGTCAGGCCTATAAAACAAACCATAACACGTGAGGAATATGCTTCTTAGTTCAATCAAATGTACTAGAAAAAACGGGCAACTCCTACTCAAAAGCAAGATGAGAAGGCAGGAAGGGACAGGAAAACTGGACAAATGGACGTGCAGAAGCCAGGGTGGAAAGGGGGAGAGTGCTGTCACATTGTGGGGATAGCAATCAAGGTTACAAAACAATATGTATATAAATTTTTGAATGAGAGACTACTTTGAACTGTAAACTCATCTAAAGCACAATAAAGTGAAAAAAAAAAGAAAAGATCAATCTCTAGAAGGGACAACATGTTTGGTAAAGTAGAGAAATGATGAAAACAAGTGAAACCTTCAATAAGATATATTTTGAAACAATAGCCACAACAATGAGCTCAAACACATCAATGCTCATGAAAATGGCACAGAACCAGGCAACTTTTCATTCTGTTATACGTAAGGTTACCATGAGTCAGAGCCATCCTAATAACAAGTAACAACAACAATTGCTGGCTAGCGTAGACTTGTTGATTATATAATAAAATTTGCTCCTGATATTATATGCTTTTTATGTCATTGGTTTAAAAAGCATACATACATGCACATATATATCTTATATACAGGAGTGGAGAATGACACCTAGTTTTGGAGATTTTATCTAGTTAAAATCAAAATATGATTATTTTTTAATTAAAAAAGAGGCAAAGGAAATGAACAGACACTTCACCAAAGAAGACATTCAAGTGGCCAACAGACACGAGGAAATGCTTGTGATCACTAGCCATTAGATAAATGCAAATCAAAACCACAATGAGATACCATCTAACCCCACAAATTAAAAAAACTGGAAATAACAAATGTTGGAGAGGTTGCGGGGAGAATGGAACTCTTATGCACTGCTGGTGGGAATGCAAAATGATACAGCCATTTTGGAAAATGATATGGCGCTTCCTTAGAAAGCTAGAAATAGAAATACCATACAGTCCAGCAATCTCAATGCTAAGACTATATCCTAGAGAAATAAGAGCCATCACATGCATATACATATGCACACCCATGTTCACTGCAGCATTGTTCACAATAGCAAAAAGATGCAAGTAACCTAGATGCTCGTCAACAGATGAATGGATAAACTATGGTACATACACACTAGGGAATAGTATGCAACAATAAAGAATAATGATGAATCTGAGAAGCATCTTATAACATGGATGAAAATGGGGGACATTATGCTGAGTGAAATAAGTCAATCAGAGAAGGACAAATATCGTATGAGACCACTACTGTAAAAACTCACGAAAAGTTTTACACACAAAAAGAAACAATCTTTGATGGTTACTGGGGCGGGGGGGGGGGATACTAACTAGACAATAGATAAGGGGTAACTTGGGAGAAGGGTAAGACAGTACACAATACTGGGGAAACCAGCACAACTTGTACAAGGCAAGGTCATGAAAACTTCATAGACACATCCAAACTACCTGAGGGACCGAATTGCTGGGCTGAGGGCTGTGGGGACCACGGTCTCAGGGAACATCTAGCTCAATTGGCATAACATAGTTTATAAAGAAAGTGTTCTACATTCTACCTTGGTGAGCAGCATCTGGGGTCTTAAAAGCTGTGAGCAGCCAACTAAGATACACCACTGGTCTCGCCCCTTTGGGAGCAAGTGAGAATGAAGAAAACAAGATACAAGGGAAAGATTAGTCCAAAGGACTAATGGACCACAGCTACCATGGCCGCCACCAGACTGAGTCCAGTACAGCTAAATGGTGCCTGGCTAACACCATGACTACTCTGACAGGGATCATAACAGAGGGTCCTGAACAGAGCTGGAGAAAAATGTAGAATAAAATTCTAACTCACAAAAAAAGACCAGATTTACTGGCCTGACAGACTGGAGAAACTCTGAGAGTATGGCCCCCGGACACCTGTTAGCTCAGTAATGAAGTCACTCCTGAGGTTCACCCTTCAGTCAAAGATTAGACAGGCTTATAAAACAAAATGAAACTAAAGGGGCACACCAGCCCAGGGACAAGGACGAGAAGGCAGGAGGGGACAAGAAAGCTGGTAATAGGGAACACAAGGTTGAGAAGGGAGACTGTTGTCATGTCGTGGGGTTGTTAACCAATGTCATAAAACAATATGTGTACTAACTGTTTAATTAGAAACTATTAGTTCTATAAACCTTCATCTAAAGTACAATAAAAAAATTAAAAACAAAATATGTTTTTTTTCCTAAAATGCTCACTAATATGTTTTATAAACAACTATTAGATGTGGAAAATTGCCTTCTAATTCAAAAAAGTTACAATACTTATTGAATTGCTTGGAAAGAAGTCAGACTAGTGACAGTATAGATGTCATGTGACTTGAAAGTAGAAATTTCAGATGATTCTTTCCTCTTAGGCAGAACATGACCAGCACATGATTTTAAATTTGATAATTTTTTTTCTTTTTAAGCTATAGATTTCCCTCTCATTCCTCTCTTTTCCTTATAATTTGTCTATTAAAGACACAGAACTTTTAACCTACGAGTTTCCCACAGTTTGGATTTTGTTGATTACATATTTGTAGTGTGGCTCAATGTGTTCCTCAGATCTCGTTACTTTCCACAAATTGAATGCTGAATCAAGACTCTAGATGGGACTCAAATTCTTTACCTATGGTAAAACTATAGATGGCTTTGTTCATTCATCATAATGCCTATATTTTGCTCTTACGTGTTGTTAGCAATCAGTGATACTCAATGCCTAGATTCATGAATTTATTAAGGATTATAAAATGTGGATATTATGATTCTGTAATTTTGTTTTCATTTTTTAACAGTGATATATAAGGCCACTACTCATCTGTCAGTTTCCCATACTGTGGTGGCTTGCATGTAGCTGTGAAGCTGGAAACTATGCTACTGGTATTTCAAATACCAGCAGTGTCACCCATGGTGGAGAGGTATCAGTGGAGCTTCAAGACAAAGACAGCCTGGGAAAAAGGACCTGGCAATGTACTTCTGAACAAATTGGCTAGTGAAAACCTTATGAATAGCAGTGGAACATTTTGATATAGTGCCAGAAGATGAGCCCATCAGGTTGGAAGGCACTCAAAATATGACTGGGGAAGTGCTGCCTCTTCAGTGCAGAGTCCGCGTTAATGACTTCGATGGAATAAAGCTTTCAGGACTTTCATTTGCTGTGGTGGCAAGACTCAAAATGAGGGAAAAGAAAGAAAGAAAAACAACTGCAAGCATCCATTAATAATGGGAATGTGGAATGTACGAAGTTTGAATCAAGGAAAATTGGAAGTTGTCAAAAATGAAATGGGACGGTTGAAGATTGGTGTCCTTGGAATTAATGAGCTGAAACGGACTGGCACTGACCATTTGGAATCAGACAATCACATGATCTACTACACCTGGAATGGCAAATTGAAGAGGAATGGCATCATACTCATTGTCGAAAAGAACATTTCAAGATCTGTCATGAAATACAACACTATCAGGGACAGAATAATATTTATACTCCTACACGGAAGACCAGTTAATATCACTTTTACTGGAATTTACCCACCAACTACTAATGCCAAAGATGAAGAAAATGAAGATTTTTACTAACCTGTGCACTCTGAAATAGATCAAACATACAATCAAGACTGGTGATTGGAATGCAAAAGTTGGAAACAAAAAAGAAGGATTGATAGTTGTAAAATATGACCTCGGTAATAGAAACAAAGGCTGGAGATTGCAGGATAGAATTCTGCAAGGCCAACGATTTCTTCATTGCAAATACTGTTTTTCAACAACTTAAATGGCAACTATACACATAGACCTCACAGGATGGATTACACAGAAATCAAATCAATTACTTTGGTGGAAAGACAAGATAGAGAAGCTCAATCTTATCAGTCAGCACAAGGTTAAGGACCAACTGCAGAACAGACCATCAACTGCTCATATGCGAACTCAAGTAGAAGCTGAAGAAAATTAAAACAAGTCCATGAGACTAAAAGCACAGCTAAGTATATCTTACATGAATTTAGAGACCATCTCAAGAATAGATTTGACATGTTGAAGACTAAAAATGTAAGGCCAGACGAATTGTGGAATGCATCAAGGATATCTTACATGAGAAGGCAAAAGGTCTTTAAAACAACAGGAAAGGAAAAAAAAAAAAAGACCAAAATGGATGTCAGAAGAAACTCAAACTTGCTCTACAGCATAGAGTAGCTAAAGTGAAAGGAAGAAATGATGTAGTAAAATAATTGAAGATTTAAAAGGGTGGCTCGACAACACAAAGTTAAGTATTGTAATAAAATGTGCAAAGACCTGGCATTAGAAAACCAAAAGGAAAGAACTTGATTGGCATTTCTTAAGCTGAAAAAAACTGAAGAAAAATTTAAGCCTTGAGTTGCAATATTGAAAGATTCTGTGGGGAAAACATTGAATGAAGCATGAAGCATCAAAAGAAGATTGAAGGAATACACAGCATCTCTGTACCAAAAAGAATTGGTCAGCGTTCAAACATTTCAAGAGGTAGCATATGATCAAGAACTGTTGGTACTGAAGAAAGAAGTCCAAACTACACTGAAGGCATTGCCGAAACACAAAGTTCTAGGAATTGATGGAATACCAACTGAGATGTTTCAACAAATGGATGCAGCGCTGGAGGTCCTGGCTTGTCTACGTAAAGAAATTTGGAAATCAACCTCCTGGCCAACCAACTGGAAGACATCCATATTTGTGCCCACTCCAAAGAAAAATGATCCAACAGAATGTGGAAATTATCGAACATATCATTAATATCACACGCAAGTAAAATTTTGCTAAAGATCATTCAAAAGTGGTTGCAGCAGTACATCAAAAGGGAACTAACTGCCAAGTTGAAGCTGGAAGAAAATGTAGAAAAAAGGGATATCATTGTTGATGTAAGATGGATCTTGGCTGAAAGCAGAGAATAACAGAAAGATGTTTACCCGTGTTTTACTGACTGCAAAGGCATTCAACTGTGTGGATCATAACAAATTATCAATAACACTGTAAAGAATGGGAAATTCCAGAACACTTAATTGTGCTCACGAGGAACCTGTACATAGACCAAGAGGTGGTCATTCGAACAGAACAAGGGATACTGCATGATTTAAAGTCATGAAGCATGTGCATCAGGGTTGTATCTTTCACCATACTTATTCAATCTCTATGCTGAGCAAATAATCCAGGAAGCTGAATTATATAAAAAATAACACAGCATCAGGATTGGAGGAAGACACATCAACAACCTGTGTTATGCAGATGACACAACTTTGCTTGCTGAAAGTAAAGAGGACTTGAAGCACTTACTAATGCAGATCAAAGACTACAGCCTTCAGTATGGATTACAACTCAACATAAAGAAAACAAAAATCTTCACAACTGAATCAATAAGCAACATCATGATAAATGAAGAAAAGTTGGAAGTGGTCAAGGATTTCATTTTACTTGGTTCCACAATCAATGCTCATGGAAGCAGCAGTCAAGAAATCAAAGGATGCATTGCATTAGGCAAATCTGCTGCAAAAGACCTTTTTTAACGATTAAAAAGCAAAGATGTCACCTTGAGGACTAAGGTGCACCTGACCCAAACCATGATATTTTTCAATCACCTCATATGCATGCAGAAACTGGAGAACGAATAAGGAAGATTGAAGAAGAATCGATGCCTTTGAATTATGGTATTGGCTACGGATATTGAATATACCATGGACTGCAAAAAGAATGAACAAATCTGTCTGGGAAGTACAGCCAGAGTCCTCCTTAAAAGCTAGGATAGGAAGACTTCCTCTCATGTACCTTGGGTATGTTATCAGGAGGGACCCGTCCCTGGAGAAGGACATCATGTTTGGTAAGGTAGAGGCTCAGTGAAAAAGAGGAAGGGTCTCAATGAGATTGATTGACACAGTGGCCACAACAATGGGCTTAAACATAACAACAATTGTGAAGATGACTAAGGACTGGGCAGTGTTTCGTTCTGTTGTACATAGGGTAGCTACTTGGGGCACCTAACAACAGCAACCATCCCCAACAACATTTTAATAGTTGTTTTTGTTTGTATGATTGTTTGTATGTTTTTTTTTATCTCCATGTCAGATCACATAGCCATTACACATCCTTTGCATTCCTGTTTTTTTTTTCTTAATTCTATGAACAACTATATATTTAATTCTCACAACTAGTCTTTTTGTTTGTTTATTGTTGTAGTTTAAGTGAAACTTTACATTTCAAGTTAGTCTCTTATACAAAAATTTATACATACATTGTTATGTGACCCTAATTGCTTTCGTTATACTGTGACAGCACACTCCTTCTTTCCACCTCTGATTTCCCATGCCGGTTCAACCAGCTCCTAACCTTCTCATCTTACCTCCAGACAAAAGTTGCCCGTTAAGTCTTATGTATCTATTTGAGCTAAGAAGCACACTCTTCATGAGTATCATTTTATGTCCCACAGTCCAGTCCAGTCTTTGAAGAGTTGGCCTCAGAAATTGTTTTAGTTCTGGGTTGATAGAGAATCTGGGGGGTTCTCCCGGGTTCTGCCAGTCTGATGAAGTCTGGTTTATGTGGCCCTTTTTGTCTCTTGGGCTAATACTTTCCTTGTGTCTTTGTGTTCTTCATTCTCCTGTACTCCAGGTGGCTGGGACCAGCTGATGCATCTTAGATGGCTGCTTGCAAGCTTTTAAGACCCCAGATGCCATTCATCAAAGTAAGATGCAGAACCTATTCTTAATACACTTTGTAATGCCAATTGACCTAGAAGTCCCCTGAAAGCATGGTTCCCATACCCCCACCCCTGCTACTCTGTCCCTTGACGTGCTTGATTGTATTCAGGAAACTTCTTAGCTTTGGTTTAGTCCAGTTGTGCTGACTTCCCTGTAGTTGTGCTGTCTTTCCTTTCACCTAAGATGATTCTTGTCTGCTATCTAGTTAGTGAATATCCCTCACTCTCTCTCCCCACCCTTGTAACCATCAAAGAATGTTTTCTTCGATGTTCATACCTTTTCTTGAGCTCTTGTAATAGTGGTCTTATATAATATTTGTCCTCTGTGACTGACTAAATTCCCTCAGCATAATGCCCTCTAGATTCCTCCATGTTACTAGATGTTTCATGGCTTCATTGTCGTTCTTTATCATTGGGTAGTATTTCATTGTGTGGATATATCATAATTTATTTATCCATTTGTCCATTGATGGGCACCTAGGTTGTTTCCACCTTTTTGCTATTGTGAACAGTGCTGCAGTGAACATGGGTGTGCAGGTATCTACTCGTGTGATGGCTCATCTTTCTCTAGAATATATTCCAAGGAGCAGGATTGCTGGATCGTATGGTACTTCTATTTCTTGCGATTTAAGGAAGCACCAAATTGATTTCCAAAGTGGTTGTACTATTTTATATTCCCTCCAAGAGTGTATAAGTGTTCCAGTCTCTCCACAACCTCTCCAGCATTTATTATTTTGTGGTTTTTGGATTAATGCTAGTCTTGTTGGGGTGAGATGATACCTCATTGTAGTTTTGATCAGCATTTGTCTAATGGTTAACGATAGTGAGCATTTCTTCATGTGTCTGTTAGCCTGGGTATCTTCTTTGGTGAAATGCCTGTTCATATCATTTGCCCATTTTTTAATTGGGTTATTTGTCTTTTTGCTGTTGAGGTTTTGCAGTTATCTTGTAGAATTTAGTGATTAGATGCTGATCAGATTTGTTGTAGCCAAATTTTTTTTCCCAGTCTGTAGGTTGTCTTTTTACTTTTTTGGTGCAGTCTTTTGATAAGCATAAGTGTTTGATTTTTAGGAGCTCCCAGTTATCTAGTCTCTCTTCTGGTGCTTGTGCATTGTTACTTATGGTTCATATTGTGTTTATGCCATGAAGTAGGGCTCCTAGCATTGTCCCTATTTCTTTTTTTCCATGATCTTTATCTTTTTCGATTTTATATTTAGGTCTATGATCCTTTTTGAGTTAATTTTTGTGCATGGTGTGAGGTATGGTTCTTGTTTCACTTTTTTGCAAATGAATATCAAGTTATGCCAGCACCATTTGTTAGAGAGACTGTCTTTTCCCCAATTAATGGACTTTGGGCCTTTGTCAAATATCAGCTGCAAATAGGTGGATGAATTTATGTCTGGATTCTCAATTCTGTTCCATTGGTCTATGCATCTGCTGTTGTACCAGTATCAGGCAGTTTTGACTACCGTGGCAGTATAATTGGTTCTAAAATCAGGTGGTGTGAGGCCTCCCACTTTGTTCTTCTCCTTGAGTAACACTGTACTTATCCGGGGCCTCTCACAACTAGTCTTAATGTAGATATCTCTCTAGTCATTTTGGGAGTCTGAAGATAACTTTCCTGTAAATTATTTAGAAAGTTACTCAGGGAAATAGCTTATCCTGAATTATAGCATGCTGATAACCGTTTAAACAGTTAAAGAGATACTTGAAGATCAGTTTTGTTAATATAAACACCTTAATTCACATTCTCTTACCTTAAAAATCTGAAGTATTTTACTTTTTATTTTATTTATTTTTTTTGGGATAGTGTGCTGTTATCAAGAAGTCTGATAATAATCTAATTTTCTCTCCCTTCTATGTCATGGGCTATTTTTGTCTCATTGTTCAAATTCTTTTTTTTTTTTTTTAATATCTAGTTTTTTTTTCTGTTGATTTTTCTGAGTTGGTACATAGTGTATGCTTTTAATATGTACTTCTTTCTTTCTCTCTCTTTTTACTTTTAGGAAATTTTTCTTCAATTGTAGCTTTTAGTATTTTTCTGTTCCCTTGTTTTGCTTTTATTTTTCATGTAATTCTGTCATCTGTAAACTGTATCTTTTTTGCCTATTTGCAATATTTTCTTTTCTCTTGAATCCTTTTAGTTTCTTTCTTCAGATATATTATATATATATGTATTCATAATATACTTCAT
>NW_004443970.1:16356492-16396412 GCF_000243295.1 Trichechus manatus latirostris
TGTATAGCTATATATATATATATGTATATATATATTTAGAGAGAGAGAGAGTGTCTTAGGCTGGATTATCTAGAGAAGCAAAACCAGTAAAGCATATTGGTATATTGTTGTTGCTATTGTACAACAGAATGAAACACTGTGCCATCCTCACAATCAATATGCTTGAGTCCATTGTTACAGCCATGGTGTTAATCCATCTGGTTAAGGGTCTTCCTCTTCTTCACTGACCCTCTACTTGACCAAGCATGATGTCCTTCTCCAGAGACGAATCCCTGCTGATAACAAGTTGAAGTACGTGAGACATAGTCTCACCATCCTTGCTTCTAAGGAACATTCTGGTTGTACATCTTTCAGGAGAGATTTGTTCGTTCTTTTGGCAGTCCATGGTACATTTATCATTCTTTGCCGACACCACAATTCAAAGGCACCATAATTCTGCCTTCCTTATTTATTGTCCAGCTTTCACATGCATATGAGGCGATTGAAAACACCATGGCTTGGGTTGGTGCACCTTAGTCTTCAAGGTGACATCTTTGCTTTTCAATACTTTAAAGAGGACTTTTGCAATAGATTTGCCCAGTGCAATGCGTCTTTTGATTTCTTGACTACTGCTTCCATGGGCATTGATTTCAGATCTAATTAAAAAGAAACCTTTGACAACTTCAATCATTTCTCCTTTTATCATGATGTTGCTTATTGGTCTAGTTGTGAGGATTTATATTTTCTTTATATTGAGATGTAATCCATACGGAATCCTGGGGTCTTTGATCTTCATCAGTAAGTGCTTCAAGTCCTCTTCACTTTCAGCAAGCAAGGTTGTGTCATCTGCATAATGCAGGTTGTTAATGAGTCTTCCTCCAATCTTGATGCCCTGTTCTTCTTTATAGAGTCCAACTTCTTGGGTTATTTGCTCAGCATTCATATTGAATAGGTTTGGTGAAAGGATATAACCCTGACACACATGTCTCCTGGGTTTAAACCATGAGATATCCTCTTGTTCACAGGTTTCTCATGAGCACAGTTAAGTGTCCTGGAATTCCCATTCTTTGCATTGTTATCTATAATTTGTTATGATCCACACAGTCATATGCCTTTTCGTAGTCAATAAAACACAGGTAAACATCTTTCTGGTACTTCTGCTTTCAGTTAGGATCCATCTGACATCAGCAATGATGTCTCTGGTTCCAAGTCCTCTTCTGAATCTAGACTGAATTTCTATCAGTTCCCTTTTGATATACAGCAGCAGCCTCTTTTGAATGATCTTCAGCAACATCTTACTTAATGATATTGTTCGATAATTTTCACATTCAGTTGAGTCGCCTTTCTTGGGAATAGGCATAAATATGATTCTCTTCCAGTTGGTTGGCCAGGTAGCTGTCTTCCAAATTTCTTGGCATAGATGAGTGAGCACTTCCATTGTGGCATCCATTGGTTGAAACATCTCAGTTGGTATTCCATCAATTCGTGGAACCTTTTCTCTCGCCAATGCCTTCAGTGCAACTTGGACTTCCTTCTTCAGTACCATTGGTTCTGATCATATGTTACCTTCAGAAATGGTGAACGTCAACCAATTCTTTCTGGTAAAGTGACTCTGTGTATTCCTTCTATCTTCTTTTGATACTTCCTGCTTCTTTTAAGATTTTTCTCCATAGAATCCTTCATTATTGTCTCTCGAGGTTTGAATTTTTCCTTCAGTTCTTTCAACTTGAGAAATGCCGAGTATGTTCTTACCTTTGATTTTCTATCTCTAGGTCTTTGCACTTGTCATTATAATACTTTACTTTGTCTTCTTGAGCCGCCCTTTGAACTCTTCTGTTCAGTTCTTTCACTTCATGCTTTCTTCCTTTTGTTTTAGCTACCTGATTTTCAAGAGCAAGTTTCAGAATCTCTTTGGACATCCATTTTAGAATTTTCTTTCATTTCTGATCTTTTAATGACCTCTTGCTTTCCTCATGTATGAGATCCTTAATGTCATTCCACAACTCCTCTGGTCTTTGGTCATTAGTGTTCTATGCGTCAAATCTATTCTTGAGATGCTGTCTAAATTCAGGTGGGATATACTCAAGGTCATACTTTTGCTCTGGTGGATTTTTCCTAATTTTCTTGTTTCAACTTAAACTTGCATATGAACAATTGATGGCCTATTCTGCAGTTGTCCCCTGGCCTTGTTCTTACTGATAATATCAAGCTTTTCCATTGTTTCTTTCCACAGATGTAATCAGTTTGATTCCTGTGTATTCCATCTGGTGAGGTCCATGTGTATAGTCACCGTTTATGTTGTTGAAAAAAGGTATTTGCAGTGAAGAAGTCATTGGTCTTGCAAAATTCTATTATGTGATCTCTGGCATCATTTCTATCACCAAGGCCATATTTCTAATCACTGATCCTTCTTCTTTGTTTCCAACTTTTGCATTCTAATCACCAGTAATTATCGGTGCATCCTGATTGCATTTTCGATCATTTTCAGACTGCAGAAATTGGTAAAAATCTTCAGTTTCTTCATCTTTGGCATTAGTGGTTGGTGGGTAAATTTGAATAATAGTCGTATTAACTGGTCTTCCTTTTAGGCTTATGGATATTTTCCTATCACTGACAGCATTGTGGAAACCCCGGAGGTGTAGTGGTTAAGTGCTACAGCTGCTAACCAAAGTGTCGGCAGTTTAAATCCACCAGGCAATCCTTGGAAACTCTATGGGGAAGTTCTACTCTGTCCTATAAGGTCGCTATGAGTCGGAATCCACTCAACGGCAATGGGTTTGGTTTTTTTTTTTTTTTTGAATGACTGCATAATACTTCAGGATAGATCCTGAAGTGTTCTTTTTGATGATGAATGCAACACCATTCCTTTTCAAGTCGTCATTCCCAGCATAGTAGATCATATGATTGTCCAATTCAACATGGCCAATACCAGTCCATTTCAGCTCACTTATGCCTAGGATATTGATGTTCATGCATTCCATTTCATTTCTGACACTTTCTAATTTCCTAGATTCATACTTCATGCATTCCATTTTCTGATTACTAATAGATGTTTGGAGCTGTTTCTTCTCATTTTGAGTCATGACACATCAGCAAATGAAGGTTCTGAAAGCTTGACTCCATTCACATCATTAAGGTAGACTGTACTCTTAGGAGGCAGCTCTTCCCTGGTTGTCTTTTGAGTGCCTTCCAACCTGAGGGGCTCATCTTCCAGCACTATATCAGGCAATGTTCTACTGCTATTCATAAGGTTTTCACTGGCTAGTTCTTTTCTTCCTAGTCTGTCTTAGTCTGGCAGCTCAGCTGAAACCTCTCTGCCATGCATGACCTTGCTGGTATTTGAATACCAGTGTCATAGCTTCCAGCAACACAGCAACACACAAGCCCCTACAGTATGACAGACTGACAGACTTATGGGGATATAAAATATCTATACATTTACATAAAAAAATTGGCTCAGTGGTTGTAGAAGCCAAAATGCCCTAGTCTGTGGGTCAGGCTGGAGGATTTTCCTGATTCATGTAGCCACAGAGACTGGCAAACCCAAGATCGGCAGGTCAGACAGCAGCGCTCTTGCTCACAGTCTGTGAAGACTGACGAATCCCAAGACTGGCAGGCAACCCAGCAGGTAAGCTGCTAGCTCAAGTCCCAAGAACCAGACGTTAGAGGAACAGGAGCCAGCTGCAGGATCCAGAGAGAGCAAAAGCCCACTAGCCTTGCCAGAGAGTCGACCTATACTGGATGCAGACCACACCCCCAAGAAAACGCTCTTTCAATTTGTTGGCTACTCACAGCAGATCTCATCATGGAGGTGGTCATATATCAAGTTTCATCATGGAAATGATCACGTCATCATATGACAGCCAAACTACATCATAACTGCCAAACCACTGAGAATCCTGGCCCAGCCAAATTGACATGCAACCTTAATGATCTCATATATACATATAAGCTTTCTACTTTTAACCTTATATTTTTGAGACATTATTTCTTGCATTTATTAGCTATTAATCTCCTTGTAGTTTTTATTTATTTATTTTACTTTTGTAAAATTGTAGTAAATATACATGTAACTTTTTTTTTTTAACCTTTTCGAACTTCTTCATGGGTACTATTCAGTGACATTAGTTATGTTTACCATGGTCAACCATTATCATTATCCATTTCCAATTGTTCCCATCAACCTGAGCAGAAGCTTAGTGTCCCCTAAGCAGTGTGTCCCTCTTTGCTCCTCCCTCTCAGACACCCCAGGTAATCACTAATAAAATTCAGTCTATATACACTTGCCTATCCTAGATTACATTTTACGTATAATTCTTTTTTTACTACTTTCAACTTATGAGTTTTCTTTAAAATTGTGATTTATGTATCGTTTTTAAGTTTTCTAGCTGATTTTAAAATGGCATATCATAATTTTGATCTACTTTTGAGCATATCTGTTTCGTGTGCTTTCATGGTTTGTAGAGATGTTATTTAGCTCCTTAAATTTTTTTTATCTTACAGTAACTTTGCATAAGATTTACCTTGATAATATTGTGTTACTCATTTTTATGTGAATTTAGGTTTTCTAAACCTTTATACGGAGGTACGTTTCAGGTAGATACTTATTTTCCATTATTTTAATAGAGTGACTACAATATGCTGCCTTGATTTCTAAGATCCTCTAGCTCTGTTGCTCTCTTCCACTTTTATTTGAACCATGTTTATTTTTCATCTATTTTATCTTATTCTGATCACTTTTGCTTCCACTCACAGTTAAGTATCTTCAGTGTCAGACCACATCCTGGGAGGTATCCCTGGCTAACCAGTGTCTGTAGCTTACAAGTGCTAGACTGATTCAGTCCCTGAGGGCCCTGAGAAGGTTCTCTTGTACTTGCTGATTGTTCACTCATTTTTTGCCATTCTACTAAAATACCCTGCCATGGTTTTAAGTAAGATCATAAAGGTCTTGTGACTGTTGCTTTTTCCAAACTCCTTATATTTTGGGTTTTTTGGTGATACTTTGTCACATAGTTTTTAAATAATCATTGCCATTGGTTTGTGTTTTTCTAGCTAGTTGCTCCTTTTATTTTATATGGGGATTTGGGAGAATCTAAAGCCTATGCCACCACCACGGCTGTTATATTCTCAGAACTCACAAGTATTTGTTTGTATTATCTAGGTGGGAGCCTGGAACCCTAAGATATAAAGATTTTTAGGGGGACATTTAATGTCTTTATTCATTGCCGGAGAAAGATCCTGGGCTTTCTGTTTGATAAAATGTCCTTCATACTGGACTACCACATCATTTAGTCACTGAATAATGCTTTGAATTACATAAATTGACAAGCCCAGAGTCTTTGACATGCAAAGATCTTTCCGTTCTTATTTAGTAAAATTTTGTCAGTTATTATCCTTGTTCCAAATCTTAACTAAATTAGAGGTCTTAATATGAGTTACCAATATCTACTGTGAAAGGAAAACAATAAATTGCATAGTAAGATGATTATCAGATAAAGATGAACATTTCTCGTCTGAAAGCATGCATGGAAACTTCTCCAGAGCCACAGACATGCAAGCAGCTCAAACATTCTTTGGTCTAGAGCAATTTATGGTTATATGTTGCCGTAAACCATCCTACTGTGCAAGAACATTATGGGATTTTGGAGCAAAGACAGAATGATATGGATATCAAATGAGTTCCTTCCGGTTAGTAGGCTAAGTCTGTGAGGGAACAAGAACAGCTAATACTCAGACATGTCCTGGCCCCAGGCCAAATTATCCAGTTTCTTCCCAAACATGTGTTTCATGTTTAACATGAGAGCAGTCAGGACTATGTTAGATCCCATTTTCTATGTTAGAAACCCTTCTTTTTACCAATAAACCCTCCCAGATCTAAAATGTAAAAGCAGGGGTTACAAACTCAAATACCACTGTGGGGTAAAGAATGTAGCTTTACTCAAAGTGAGATGGCCTTTGTCCTTTGTTCCTGAGAAATTACCCTTGGTGTCAATGAGGGGACTTAGTCTGGGTTTGAAGTATCCCTGGTAAACCCTGGTGGCAGAGTGGTTAAGAGCTATGTCTGCTAACCAAAAGGTCAGCAGTTCAAATCTACCAGGTGTTCCTTGGAAACTCTATGGGGCAGTTCTACTCTGTCCTATAGGGTTGCTATGAGTTGGAATCGACTAGACAACACTGGATTAGTCTGGGTTTTCTAGGTCACACCTGAGGATTTATGCTGGTGAGTGAGGGCTGGCCAGACCAGAAAAGACTCACCTGGGAGACAGACATCAAATAGCTTCAGGAGGCATGATTTAGTCTCTCAGGCAGGACTGGTCAATAAAGCCCAGAACATGAAGATTCGGAGAGCTTCTTGGTTGGCAGATGGAGGGTGACATATTGTTTTCAGACATGAAAGCTCTGAATTGGGGATCCTCCCAGAACTCCCTGTATGTCTCTTCTTATGATGATCCTGATTTCTATTGCTTTCATATAATAAATCTATAATCATAAGTATAGTACTCTCTGTGAGTTCTATGAATCCTTCCAGAAAATAATGGAACTCAAAAGACAGCCAGCAGGTAAATGTGAGGGTGTTATGTGGACTCCCCAACTTGTAGCTGGCATCTGCCTATTTGGTAATCTAAAGGATGATATCCTTTTAACCTGTGAGATCTGCCGTAGCTCCAGGTGTCTAGGGTAAGAGGGAGAGTGTGTCACATGAACAGTTGGTGTCAAAAATGATAGCTAAGTGGGAAGGTAGGGACTGGATCAATCTCCACATTTTGGGGATTTTATTCATGCTGACTCTTATCCACGAAATTATCCAGGAACCTACAGAGGGAAACTGTGCAGGAAACATAAATGAATGAAATAGCAAGGGTAAGAAACAATTCTATTTTCATCCCAGAGACACTATGCATTTTAAATCCATAAAGAGATTTGTCTCTTCAATAAACATGTTCTTTCACATTTTTATTGAATGAAAAAGTCTTCCTCTCAGTCTGTCATTTACTTTCAGCTTTTGACAGAGACAGAGGTGAAACAAATATTTTTTCTTTCCTCCTAGCGCTACCATTTTGGAAAACAGCACAAGTACAACAACAACAACAAAAAAAGACACTTGACACTTGGCTTAATTACAAGATAGATACAAGGAAGCTTTCAGGTATTTTAAAATTGAGATGCATAGGTCCAATCAAAATGGAGGACTTCCATCAGCTCTAGCTGATTTTTGTCATGCACTAATATTGGCCCCATGTTGTTATATCATCCAATTTTTCTAAAGAAACAGGAAATCCAGATTATTGCATGAAATGTCCCAGAATTTAAATGCTGGCAACGAATTCAATTGATTTTTAAACACTGTGTAGGCAAACACTATGTGAGCCAAACAAAGCACATGTGTAAGTAATGGGATGTAGTATATTACTTCTGCTTAGGAGGTTCAAATGTGTGTGTGTTTTATTATTATTCTGTTTTACGTCCAATCTCAAGAACCACCTTCTTTGTGAAGCCTTTTTAGAATTCCCTCCAATGGTATGTGTTTCACTCCTTTTGTCCCTGATTAGACTTATGTCATTCTGTCATGTTGTTGTTAGTTGTTGTTTAGTCAGCTCTGACTCATGGCAACCGTATGGATAACATCCTCATAATCTTTGATATGTTTGAGTTCATTGTTGTGGTTATTGTGTCAATTCATCTCATTGAAGGCTTCTCTCATTTCCGGTGAACCTCTGTTTTACTAAACATGATATTTGTCTTGGTCTGGGTTCTCTAGAGAAGCAAAACCAGTGAAGCATTTACATATAAAGACATTACCCCAAATAAATGTATCACACAGTTGTGGAGGCTTGCAAGTCCCAAACTGTGTGTCAGGAGTCAGGCTGGAGGCTTCTCCTGACTCATGGTTGCAAGAGCTGATGATCTAAATTGGCAGATCAGATGGCAAGCTTCTGGCTCACAGGGCTGCAAAAGCTAGAGAATTCCAGAATCAGCAGGTCACGCTGCAGGCCACTGGCTCAAGTCCTAAGAACTGGAGGGTAGATAATGAGGATCTGGATGCAGGATTCAGAGCAAAGAAGAGCATTGCAAATCATCCATATATATATATATATATATATATATATATATATTGAATGAAGGCCACACTCCCAAGGAAACTCCCTTACAGCAGATCACAAAATGAAGGGTAACTATATTAAATCACAAAATGGAGGATAATGACATCAGATCATAAAATGGAAGATAATCACATTAGATCACAAAATGGAGGATAATTACATAATACTGAGAATCACGGCCTAGCCGAGTTGATACATAACATTAACCATCACAATGTCCTTTTCTAGAGATTGGTCTTCCTAATTACCTTTCAAAATAAGTAAGATGAAGTTACACAATCCTTTCCTCTAAGGAGAATTTTGGTTTTATTTGTTCAAAGACTGGTTTGTTCATTCTTCTGGCAGTCCATGGTGTATTTAATATTCTTTGTCCAAAGCCACATTCAAACGTATCAATTCTTTTTCTGTGTCCTTTTTTCGTTATCCAAGTTTCACATGCATACGAGGCAACTGAAAAAACCATAGCTTGGGTAAGGCAAATCTTAGTCATCCAAGTGACATCTTTTCCTTTTAGAACTTTAAAGAGGTTTTTGGCATCAGATTTCTCAATCTAATAAGTTGTTTGAGTTCTCAACTGCTGTTTCTGTCATATAGTGCCATTGTCAGGTGCCATCAAGTTGGTTCCAACTCACAGTGACCTTATGCACAACAGAATGAAACACTGTCCTGTCCTGCACCATCCCCTCAATTGTTGTTATATTTTAGTCCATTGTTGCAACTGCATGTCAATCCATGTTGTTGAGGGTCATCTTTTTCGCTGACCCTCCACTTTACCAAGCATGATGTCCTTCTCCAGGAACTTGTCCCTCCTGATAACCTGTAAAACGTATATGAGAAAAAGTCTGGCCACACTCACTTCTAAGGAGCGTTCTGTCTGTACTTTTCCCAAGACGGATTTGTTTATTCTTCTGGCAGTCCATGGTATATTCAATATTCTTCGCCAACACCATAATTCAAAGGTGTCAACTCTTCAGTCTTCCTTATACGTTGTCCAGCTTTTGCGTGCATATGAGACAAATGAAAATACCATGGCTTGGGTCAGGTGCACCTTAGTCCTCAAAGTGACATTTTTGCTTTTTAACATTTGAAAGATGTAGATTTGCCAAATGACATATGTCGTTTGATTTCTTGACTGCTGCTTCCATGAGTGTTGCTTGTGGATCCAAATACAATACAATCTTTGACAATTTCAACATTCTTCCATTTATCATGATGTTGCTTATTTGTCCAGTTGTGAGGATTTTTGTTTTCCTTATGTTGAGGTATAATCAATACTGAAGGCTGTGGTCTTTGGTCTTCATCAGTAAATACTTCAAGTCCTCTTCAATTTAAGCAAGCAAGATTGTATCATCTGTATATCACAGGTTGTTAGTCAGCCGTCCTGCAAACTTGATGCTGTGTTTTTCTTTATACGGACCAGATCCTCAGATTATTTGCTCAGCATACAGATTGAATAAGTAGGGTGAAGGAATATAATCCTGACACATCTTTCCAAATTTTCAGTCATGCAGTATCCCCTTCTTCGGTTTGAATGACTACCTCTTGGTGTATGTACATGTTCCTCATGAGCACAATTAAGTGCTCTGGAATTCTCATTCTTTGCAACGTTATCCATAACTTGTTATAATCCACACAGTCAAATGTCTTTTAGTCAATAAAACACAGGTAAACATCTTTCTGGTATTCTCTGCTTTCAGCCATGATCCATCTGCCATCAGCAATGATATCCCTCATTCCATGTCCACTTCTGAATCTGGCTTGAATTTCTGGCAGTTCCCTGTAGATGTACTGCTGCAACCACTTTTGAATGATCTTTAGCGAAAGTTTACTTGTATGTGATAGTAATGATATTATTTGATAATTTCTGCATTCTGTTGGATCATCTTTCTCTGGAATGGGAACAAATATGGATCTCTTTTGGTAGGTTGGCCAGGAAGCTGTCTTCCAAATTTCTGTCATAGCATCTGTAAAATTTTACCACTTATATTTATTTGCATCTCAAGTCCCCATTTTAATCTGTAAATTCCTCCAGGTAAGAGACTATGCTTATATAACTTTGTATCTCAAGCACTTAGCACAGATTTTAGTAGATAAGAAGTAGGTAGACAATAGGTGTTCATTCTATGTAATTAAAAGTATAAATGCTCACTTTTTGTGAGTTTATAAGTCTCACTGCATACTTTATTTGATGCAGCAAAATGTTATTATTCCATTCATCATAAATACCGTATTTTTACCCAAATAACATGTGTCTTCTATGTTTGTTTGCCAACTGCACCCTCCCCCTGGGAGGTATTTTTTGTAAATGCTGCTATACCAATTTTTTTTTACATGTTGCTGTAAAAATTAGCATATGGTGCTTATGAAAATACCTCTGGGGGGCTCAGTTTACAAACTTATGTAGAATGTGTGCATATGGTAAGTTTTTTGAATGGACTTATTAAGGCTTAGTAATCGAACAGGTAGCTATTTACTTAAGAAACTTTAGGCCTTATACTTTACAATAGAAGTACATAAAGTATACTTCTCTATAGGTAAGCAAAGAGAAACAATTACCTTCTGTCATGGATTGAACTGTGTCCCCCAAAAATATCTGTCAACTTGGCTAGGTCATGATTCTCAGTATCATATTATCATCTACCATTTTATCATCTGATGTGATTTCCCTATGTGTTGTAAATCCTGTCACTATGATGTTAATGAGATGGATTAGTGGCAGTTACATTGATGAGAGCTACAAGATTAGACAGTGTCTTAAGCCAATATCTTTTGAGATATAAAAGAGAGACTTGAACAGAGAGACATGGGAATCTCATACCACCAAGAAAGCAGCATTGGGAGCAGAGCACATCCTTTGGTCCTGGGATTCATGCTTGCAGAAGCTTCTAGTCCATGAGAAAATTGATGACAAAGACCTTCCTTCAGAGTTGACAGAGAGAGAAAGCCTTCCCCTGGAGCTAATGCCCTGAATTCAGACTTCTAGCCTACTAACGAGACTGTGAGAGAATAAACTTCTGTTTGTTGAAGTCATCCACTTGTGGTATTTCTGTTATGGCAGCACTAGATGACTAAAACACTTTCATCCACATGAGACGTGCTGTGCTTCATCCAAAGGCAGTATGAAAGATCATCTCTTTCTTTCAGAAAAAAAGGTCCATTGTCCTCAAAGACAGAAGAGTAAAGCAGAAAGATTGGATTCTGATACAGAAATACTTGAATTTGAACCACAGTGCTACTTGTTACTAGTTGTAAGACCTTGGGTAAATTACTTAACTGCTCTGAGGCAGTAGGAAGGGACTTAGGCAGTAAACATTATAAGCATTGAAAGGGTTAAACAAAATAAAACAACAAAACATAAATCTCGTTGCCACTGAGTCAATTCTGATTCATAACGCACCTGTAGGATGGAGTAGAACTGCCCCATAGGGTTTCCATGGCTGTAAATCTCTATGGAGGCATACTGCCACATCTTCCTCCTATGGATCCAATTTCTGACCTTTCGGTTAGCAGCCAAGTGCTAACCACTGTGCATAGAGTATCTCGACTTAAAAGCAGCTAAAAAACAAAAAAATGTTACCTGCCTTTTACAGATTTCCAGTATACTGTATTCTCTTGATTGAGGAATTAAAGTTTGGAAAAATTTATTCACTTAGCTTACTGCTTAGAATTTAAGGGTATTAAGTTGGATTTCCCATTCTTAAAATGAAATCCAGATTTCCCGTCTATAATTCCTGACAAGCTGGTAAAAGTGGGAGGTAGGAGGGCAAGCGGCTAGGACTATTAACACTACTAGTACCAGTAAATCCTGGAATTGTTATACCTCATTCTGAAAATGAAAACAATCCAAGTTCTGCCTTGGCTCTGAATTAAACACTCTTCTTGTTGATTGTTATTTGATGCTCATAATCAGCGCATGATTCATAATAAAAAGGTCACAAACATGAATTCATGTACCCACAACTAGAATCACTTCAGTGTCACTTTTTTTTTTCTTTCTCTTTTATGGTGAGGAAGTAGACCTTGCCAATCATGTATTGTCTGGTGGTACAGTGATTAAAAGATAGGCTGCTAACCAAATGTTAGCAGTTCGAATCCACCAGCTTCTTGGAAACCATATAGGGCAGTTCTCCTCTGTCTTATAGGGTCACTATGAGTCGGAATCAACTTGACTGCATTGGGTTTAGTTTTGGTTTTGATTTATGAACCTAGGTTGATACGAACATATTCAGCACCATGCTATTGTTGTTGATAATTATGTGAGCTTGGCCATTGATTTTCTAAGAGGGAAATAGACCCACCAGAAAAACAGTGAATTTTATTCCATTCCATGTGAATCAGTCCGAAGGTCTAGGCAAGGAGCAAGCAGCTCACCAATCAGAACTATCTTTATGTTTGTCACTATCCAAAAATATACACAGGGCAAAGTAGGCTATATAAATAATGTGTATAGGTTAGTAATTCCCAGTTTGCAGTGATTTTTGAATCCCAGATGACATTTGGCAATATCTGGGGACATTTTGTTTGTCACAACTTGGGAAGGGGATATTTTACTGACACCCAGTAGAGGCCAGGGATGCTTCTAAACATCCTACAGTGCACAAGACATCCCCTTACAACAATGAATTATACAGGCCAAAATGGCAATAGTAACAAAGTTGAGAAACCCTGGAATAGGTAGACAGGAGAAAAGTGTCTGGAAAGGAAAGCTCATTTAAAATGTGTACTGAGCTAGCCTTTATGGGGCATACACATTCCAGAGGTAAGAGAAAACCAAACAAAGGAGGGAGGGAAAGAGGAAAAAAGAGGAAAGGAAAGAAGGAAAAGAGGGATGGAGGGAGGGAGGGAGGAAGGAAGAAAGGAAGAAGGAGGGAGAGAGACAAAAGTAAAGTTATCTGAATAGAAATAGAGATGCATATGTTCAAAGTGTTATACAAACCAAAGAGTGGCATGATTTAGAAGAAATAGTGGAGAGTAAAAAAGAGAGATATACATTTGACCTGATATTAGAGATGTGTTCTTGCAGTGGCATTAATGTTATTAAACTGAGCTTATAAAGAAGTGAACTCCAGCACTACCCTTGGTTCTGTAGTAAATAATATTGAAATAGTCACCAAAATGTAATCTCTTGCGGTTTTTATAGGATAAAGAAATGAATTTTGGTTACCAAGCATAATTAGATGTTGTCAATGGAGATGTGAAGGGACTGCAGATGGAGATAATAAGTAGAAGGGAGAAAGAGTAGAGGAAGGAAGGGAAAGCCTGCTAATAGCCTTATCTAACATCATACAGAGTGAAGATATATTGCATACACTTAGGAAATAATAGAGGTTCAACAGTATCATTTAAAGGTATTAAGTTCATTAAAGTACTCAAAGTATAATACCAAAAGTTTGGAACATAAAGGGTGCTAGAAGGTCTTGGAGTTAAATCCATAACTTTTGAAATGGAAGCTGAGAGACAATGCATTAAATCGATAATGTTTAAAAAGTATAGTAAATCATGTAATTTAGCATTATGAAGGCAACTATAGGAAAACAAATATAAACATTGTTAAGAATGGCTGAAAAATGGGATGTAGGGCAGGTAGGCCTATGGAGGTGGAGTGATGGTAGGGAAGTTAGGAGGCTTTTTATCATAAAACTTGAGTACAGTTTATTTTTTAACCATGTACAAGTATTATTTCTCTGATAAAATAAAATTAAAAATGAGATAAATTCATTTCAAAAGTTTGTACTTGAGATCTGTGGTTTAAACGTGGTTTGTAAATAGCCTCTAAAGCTATTCATAGTTAATAGCTATTTTATATATAATAGCTAATTTTATAATTAGCATTCATGTAGTATTTCACATTAAGGAAATATTTTTCACATTTATTACTTCATATATATTTTAATATCCTTGGGAAATGTGATTACAGCACTTGTTCTAAGACAGGCTCCCAGGAAAACAGATTCTAAGATAGAGATTTGTGTTCAGGAAGTTTATTGGGAGGCACTGAGGTTCAACACTTACTTGGGGGTGAAGGAAGCAGGATTGGGCAGAGGGATACAGTGGGCTTCTAGCACTCACAACAAAGGATTCAGCTTACCTGCAGGGGGTTCTGTAGCTGGGATGGCTTTTAAGAGTTATCCCAAGCAGAAGCAAGAGGGCTTGGCATTTATTCCCCTATATTGACCAGTAATTGTCCAAAGACTTGACCATGGGCATGGAAACATTCTTCAGCTGAAGGCAATTCCCTGGGAAGGAGTCAGCTGAGAGCTGTAAGACATGGATATTTCCAGCAGTTGGGCAAATGTGTTATTTATTCCAGAAGATAGTATGTCTGGGCAGCGAGTCAGCACATCCACTATGACCGGTTTCATAAATGTGGAAACAGAAGGATCTTTATGATTTTGCCATACTGACTTTCTCCTCAGCAACATACCATATCAAATCACACAATTTATAATCTGGATCTGTCGAATTTCCTGTAATCCCTGAACAGGCCATGGTCTCTTTCCTTTATGATTTTGAACATGCTTTCCATCATATTCCAAGATGAAACAACTTTCTATCTGCGATATCATTCTTTCTTTTCTTCAAGAAGAATGCCTGTAAATGATAGATGATCCTTCAACAATCCTAGAAAAAGTGTCCTTGTATCCAGAATACTTTTGGTGTCTTTCCATTTAGCATTTTATACTTGCCACTAAAGAATAATCAGTCTGTAGCACCATAATTTGATTTATTTTTGTCTTCCTCATAAGACCTTAAAACCACTAGAAATTTGAAACTATGCTTCTCAGTCATTATTATTTCCCTGGCACCAAATTCACTGTTTTGCCTCTAGTAGGATTTTGATAAATACTTCCTTGGAAAACAATTGGAAGGCTTCTTTGAAATTCTAAATCTGATGCCCCAGATCTTATATGTACAGTTTGGGGATTTCAGATAAGCCCTTGTGTCTTTGTTTCCATGTTTTCTCTACCTACCCCACAGTGAGTTATAAAATGAAAAAAAAATGCTATTCAGATAATGATATACTTGAACTTTATATGCCAAGTTACAGCGGACATATTTTGCTATTATCAGTGTAACACCAGGAAACATAAACTTAAAGTTAAGAAACATAAATTGAATCAGTATAAAATCGGTTGATTCCAAACATCAAGCTTGCATTCACCTCTCTTGATCCATTTTCATAACTCACTGAACACAGTACTATGCCATTTTTCTAATGAGATAGCAATACCTCAAAGAAAATCACTGCAATTAAATTCTTATTTTCAAATACAGTGTCTAGGAGTATCCACACAATTGTGAGTTTTCAGAATACCGTCCCAGTCAATGAAAGAGGTTTTCCTCTAAGGTTCCTTCCTGATATCTAACTCATGGCCAAACGAAAATTCTAAGCAACAGGAAAATATGTACCACTGCCCTGTGTTTATATTAGAGGTTTTGTTGTGTTTCTTTGTCAGAGTCCAGAGAGATACGTTCCTCCTGAACTGTCCACTAGAAGGAAGAAACAACCCCTGAGCTTATAAATGTGTTTAAATGCCTCTATGGTTCCTTCCTGCTACTAGATGGATATATAAAAAACACAACAAACAAACAAACAAAAAACCTATTGCCATCGAGTTAATTTTGATGAGTAGAACTGCCCCGTTTAGGGTTTCTAATAAATGGATGGTGGATTCGAACTGTCGACCTTTCAGTTTGAAGCCTTAGCTCTTAATCACTGCACTACCAGGGCCCCAGATGGATATAGACCATCAAAAAAAAAAAAAAAAAATTACACTGGGAATCCAAAATTTTATTTCATGAAAAATATGTAAACACACTCTTCAAATGTGACCTATTAACTATATTAAGTATTCATACTAATGGAAATTGGTGAATAACCCTTGAGAACCTAGACTTTAATATCTGGCTTTCTCTAAATAAAATATAAAATTTATTTTTCACTTGAGAATATTTGGAATATAGATACCGTGTGGTATGCAAACTTTTTAAGTGATGGTCTTGCAGTTCCTTTGGGGAATTTTGCAAATGTTTCTGTGTTTATCTGAAATTATTTATAAAAATCTTAGAAATTGTGAAAGTGATCCTATGAGCTTCCTGGTTCTAGATAAATATATGAAAGTTACCTTTATCAAATAGAACAATTCTGAAATATTTGAAGATTGTAATTGCCTATGAAGGTAAAAATAGGAAATTGTATGGAAAAATAAGGATTGTATGGAATCTTACATGCCAAGTGAAACGGTTTCGGTTCTATATCATAAAGAAGGGTAGTTAGTAAAGGGGGTATTTGAAACTTGTTTGCTTTTTTTTTGTTAATAAGTTTGGTTTTTGCATGCTTTCTCATATGAACTATTCTGGCCCACATGCCTCCTTTTTGATTAAAGTCCTTTGATGCCCAATCTGCATATTGTGGAATTTACACATGGACAGAGGTTGACAGAAATGTAGAATGTCATATAGGTCTAATATCAAGTTATTGGGGTCAAAACACATAAGGTTCAATCAAACTTTTTAAAAAATACACTAGGTATGAG
Source organism: Trichechus manatus latirostris (assembly GCF_000243295.1). Lineage (NCBI taxonomy): Eukaryota > Metazoa > Chordata > Mammalia > Sirenia > Trichechidae > Trichechus > Trichechus manatus. Next base: position 16,373,111 of record NW_004443970.1, read on the forward strand.
CCATACAGTGGGTTTGGGAACAGTAGAAATGGTATATGTAGTCTGGCTTGGGCTACCCCTCTTGAGCTCAATGGTATTAGTAGGCAAAAATATGATTTATTCCATACAAAGTAGCCTGAAACCTCATATCATGTATTCTCTATTGTATAGCAGGGATCATGCAATTATAAATTCTTCTAAGATTCTACAGACCAGATTAGTCTCTGAGATTACTAAATTTCTGTAGGAACTTAGAAATTATGTGGCTATAGGGAGACAAGAAGGAGGGGAATTTCCTTGCAGTGATGTGGCAGATGGTATTTTCCAAAGATGGTCACAACATTGTCCAGCACCCTACATGCTCTTCTGCAATGTAACTTAGCCATCACCCATCAAAGGTAAGAGGAATTTTAAGGAGAAAAAAATTGTAGAGAAAGCTAAACATGTTAAACAGCTGCCTGGACTAAGTGTGAGAAACATAGGAATGGAAAGTAGAGCCGTTGCCAGGAAACCAAACTTGGAAATCACCCTAATTATACGTGAACATATCAGGACTTTTTTTCTTCTTCCTTTTTTTTAACATCGGCTGACCAAAGCTATTCACTTTCCAATGTTCTCCACAGCCGGTAATTGCTCGAGAGCCAGAAAATAAATCCAGTATTTAAAACTCGAATCCATACTATTTCCATGACTCCCCATTGTCACTCAGCTTAGCCTATGTTTACAATGAGTTTTCACTAAATTGTATTCAAATCTTCACTAAATATTCCTAGGAGATTACACAATGTGTATATATAATCATAAAATTCTCAGACCTTAATATTTTAAAAAACCTAACACACAACTGAACTATTAAATTCATGAAAATTATTATTCAGGTGATTATGCAAGCCCTCCAGAAGTGGTAGTTTTACTATACCTTATAATTAATATCAGGCTGCCTACACAGAATAAAATTAACTAAGTTTGTACTGAGTAATTTTCATTGCAGCACTGTCACTAAGGAATTTAAATAACTTCAATGGTAGGTTCTTTGTAATACTCTTCTATTGCACAGTAACTTAGGCGAGGTTCTATAAAGAAGCAAAACCAGTGAAGCATAGAGAGAGAGAGAGAAGAGAGAAAGAGATTGAGAGACTTATAGCCAAGAAATGGCTTATGTGGTTGTAGAGGCTGATAATACCAAAAAAGACCTTGGGTCAGGCTGGAGGCTTCTCCTGACTTAAGTAGCTGTAGGGGCTGGCCAACCCAGATGAAGAGGTGCCAGCTGCAGGATCAAGAGTGAGCACAAGCCAGCGAGATTTGCCAGAAAGTCCATATATATTTGATGCAGGGCACACTCCAAGGAAACTCCCTTTCAACTGATTGGCTGCTCATAGCAGATCTCATCATAGAGATGATTATATTATATCAGCTCTCATTATGGAAGTGATTACATCACTATACAGCTGCCAAACTACATCATAATTGCAAAACCACTGAGAATCTTGGCCCAGACCAGCTGATACATAACTGTAACCATCACACAAAGACTTAACGAAGCCTCTGATCTTTGAAATGGTCTCACTGGGCTTTAGGAAAACCAATATTAAATTTCCAAAATTCGTATTTTTAAACGTTACAACGAAACCTCCATGCGTCTGTCAGTTTGTCGTACTGTGGGGGCTTGCATGTTGCTGCAATGCTAGAAACCATGTCACCAGTATTCAAATATCTGCAGGGTCACCCAAGGCGGTCAGATTTCAGCTGAGCTTCCAGACTATGACAGACTAGGAAGGACCTGGCAGTCTACTTCTGAAAAGAATTAGCTAGTGAAAATCTTATAAATAACAGCAGAACATTGCCTGATATAGTGCAGAAAGATGAGCCCCTCATGTTGGGAGACCCTCAAAAGAAGACTGGGAAGAACTGACTCCTCACGGTAGCATCAACCTTAATGACATAGATGGAGTCAAGCTTTTGGGATCTTCATTTGCTGATGCAGCACGACTCAAAATGAGAAGGAACAGCTGCAAACATCCATTAATAATTGGAAAGTGGAATGTATGAAGTATGAATCTAGGCAAATTGGAAATCACAAAAATGAAATAGAATGCTTAAATATTGATATCCTAGACATTAGTGAGATGAGATGGACTTGTATTGGCCATTTGGAATCAGATAATCATATGGTACACTATACCAGGAATGATAAAATTGAAGACGATAGGCATTGCATTCATCGTCAAAAAGAACAGTTCAAGATGTATCCTGAAGTACAATGCCATCAGTGATAGGACAATATCCATATGCCTGCAAGGAAGACCAGTTCATACTACTATTACTCATATTTACCCACCAACCACTAAGGCCAAAGACGAAGAAATTGAAGATTTTTACCAAAATCTACAGTCTGAAATTGATCAAACATGCAGTCGAGATGTATTGATAATTACAGGTGACTGACATGCAAAAGTTGGAAACAAACACGAAGGATCAGTAGTCAGAAAATATGGCCTTCGTGATAAAAACCATGCCGGAGATCTCACGATAGAATTCTGCAAGACCAAGAACTTCTTCATTGCTAATGCCTTTTTTCAACAACATAAACACCGACCATGCACATGAACATCGCCAGGTGGAATACACAGGAATGAAATCGACTACTTCTGTGGAATGAGACAATGCAAATGCTCAATATCATCAGTCAGAACAAGGCCAGGGCCCGACTGTGGAACAGACCATCAACTGCTCATATGCAAGTTCAAGTTGAAGCTGAAGAAAATTAGAGCAAGTCCACGAGAGCCAAAGCACAACCTTGAGTATATCCCACGGGAATTTAGAGATCATCTCTACAATAGATTTGACGCGTTGAACACTAATGACTGAAGACCAGATTAGTTGTGGAATGACATTCAAAGACATCATACATGAAGAAAGCAAGATGTCATTAAAATGACAGTAAAGAAAAGACCAAAATGGATGTCAAAATAGAATTTGAAACTTGCTCTTGAAAGCTGAGTAGCGAAAGCAAACAGAAGAAATGATGAAGTAAAAGAGTTGAAGAGAATATTTGAAAGGGCAGTTCAAGAAGACAAAGTAAGGTATTATAATGACATGTGCAAAGACCTGGAGTTAGAAAACCAACAGAGAAGAACATGCTTGGCATTTCTCAAGCTGAAAGAACTGAAGAAAAAAATCAAGTCTTGAGTTGCAATATTGAAAGATTCTACGGGCAAAATACTGAACAATGCAGGAAGTGTCAAAAGAAGATGGAAGGAATACACAGAGTCACTGTACCAGAAAAAAATGGGTCGACATTAAAAAATTTCAGGAGGTATCATATGATCAGGAACTGTTGGTACTGAACAAATAGGTCCAAGCTGCACTGAAAGCACTGGTGAAAAATAAGGCCCCAGGAATTACCAGAATACCAACTGAGATGTTTCAATAAACAGATGCAGTGCTGGAAGTACTCACTAGTCCATGCCAAGAAATTTGAAAGACAACTACCTGGCCAAGCGACTGGAAGTGATCTATATTTTTGCCTATTCCACTGAAAGGTGATCCAAAAGAATGTGGAAAATATCAAACAATATCATTAATATCACATGCAAGTAAATTTTTGCTGAAGATCATGCAAAAGTAGCTACTACAGTACATCGACAAGGAATTGCCAGAAATTCAAGCCAGATTCAGAAGAGGGCATGGAACCAGGGATATCATTGCTGATCTCAGATGGATCCTGGCTAAAAGCAGAGAATATCAGAAAGATGTTTACCTGTGTTTTATTGATTTATGCAAAGGCATTCAACTGTGTGAATTATAACAAATTATGGATAATGTGAAAAGTGGAAATTCCAGAACACTTAATTGTGCTCATGAGGAACCTGTACATAGATCAAGAGGCAGTCCTTTGAACAGAACAAGGAGATGCTGCGTGGTTTAAAGTCAAGAAAAGCATGTGTCAGGGTTGTATCCTTCTACCATAATTATTCAGCCCGAGAAGATTAACTATATGAAGAATGGGGTATCAGGATTGGAGGAAGACTCATTAACAAGCTGCATTATGCAGATAGATGATACAACCTTGCTTGCTGAAAGTGAAGAGGACTTAAAGCACTTACTGATGAAGATCACAGACTCCAGCCTTCAGTATGTATTACATTTCAACATAAAGAAAACAAAAATCCTAACAACTGGACCAATAAGAAACGTCATGATAAATGGAGAAAAGTTTGAAGTCAAGGATTTCATTTTACTTGGATCCACAGTCAACACCCATAGAAGCAGCAGTCAAGAAATAAAAATAAAAAAAAACGCGTTGCAATGGGCAAATCTGCTGCACAAATCCTCTTTAAAGTGTTAAAAAGCAAAGATGTCACCTTGAAAACTACAGTACACCTGACCCAAGCCATGGTGTTTTCAGTCGACTTATATGCATGGGAAAGCTGAACAATGAATAAGGAAGACCAAAGAAGAATTGATGCCTTTGGATTACGGTGTTTGCAAAGAATATTGAATATACTACAGACTGCCAAAAGAACCAACAAATCTACCTTGGAAGAAGTACAACCAAAATGCTCCTTAGAAGCAAAAAACAGTGAGACTTCATTTCAAACACTTTGGACATGTTGTCAGGAGGAATCAGTCCTTGGAGAAGGACACTATGCTTGGTAAAGTAGAGGATTAGGGAAAAAGAGAAAGAATCTCAATGAGATGAACTGACACAGTGGCTGCAACAATGCGCTCAAGCATAACGATGATTGTGAAGATGGCTCAGGACCCGGCAATGTTTTGTTCAGGCGTACATAGGGTTACTATGAGTAGGAACCGACTGGAGGCACCAAATAACAACAAAAACAACAAAACATAACTTGTTTCCTTAATACATCAGATTATTTTAATAAAACTCAATGTTTTCTTTTAAACCTTTCTCAGCATTATTATAACATGTATAAGAAATGATGAAAATCTTCTTAAATAACAGGAAGTAATTATTCCAAAAGCAATCTAGAAGGAACTTACTATTAGAATCAAAGTGTGTCTTTGAGATAAGGTTTAAAAACTTTAGTCAAATCCTGGTGACATTTTATTACACTGTAACGGTGTCTTAAAAGGACTTGAACATCAATTTTTGTGCAATAGAGTGACATGACATAGTTTGGCCCTGATTGTTGCAAATTTGGTCTGATTTTCTGTGAGCAGGCACTGATACCTGTTGTTTACAACCCTCTCACCACTATTTTTAGACAAGTTGTTAATTTTAGTATAACTCTTGAAGTAAAGTTTTGTAAATATAATGCAAAACGAATTACTCTGAGGTAAAGGTGGCTCTTGAAGGACTAAAAACTCTAATGCAGTGAATAACATTTAAGTTAAATTTGTTATTATAACTAAAACATTCCATTATCTTCAAATTAATTTACATTCAGCAACATCTTTAGAAAACATTGCTTGAGCTAGCTGGTCATCAGTTAAGAATCACTGATGTATAGAAGTGATGTGCTGCGCATGTGAAAGGATCCACAAATTACAAGCTGCGTAATCTTTTCATGAACTACCTAACGTGTTGTGGCTGGCTGAATAATGACCACCCAAGGATATCAAGTCCTAATCCTTGGAACCTATCAATGTTAATTTAAGAGAAAAAGGGGTCTTCACATATTTTATTGAGTTAAGAATCTTAGATGGGGAGTTTATCCTGGATTATTTGGGTGGGCCCTAAATGCGATCACAAGTGTCCTTATAAGAGAGATGCAGAAGGAGATTTGATACAGACACAGGGAAAGGATACACACACAGAGGAAAAGGTGATATGAAGATAGAAGTAGAGATTGGAGTGATGCAGCTGCAAGGCAAGGAATGCCAGAAGTCACTGGAAGATGGAAGAGGCAAAGAATGGATTCTCGAGCCTCTGGAGGGAGAGTGGCCCTGCTGACACCTTGATTTTGGTCCAGTGATACTGCTTTTGACTTGTGACCTCCAAAACTGTGTGAGAAGAAATGTCTTTTGTTTTAAGCAACCCAAATTGTGGTAATTTGTTACAACAACCGCAGGCAACAAATTTGTCTATTGTGCTTTGTTTTCTTCAGCTGTGAAATTAGGATAATAATAGCACTTATAGAATTGTAGAATTGTTAGGAGAATTAAGGAGTTGATTCATACACTACACTTAGAATAACGTCCTGTACTTTAATAACTACAATGGAAATGTTAGTAGAATCCATCTCTTTCTTTGCACATATCCATATCCCTACTATATCTTGCTATATATTTATGCATATAGCTATAGTATAGCCACACCTACACCTATACTTATATCATCTATACATAATCCGAAATTTTCAATTCTTATCCAGTTTTTCTTTTTTTCTGTTGAAGATTATCAATAAAAACTATTAAAATTGGAAAAAATATATTTCTATCAAACAGTATTAAAAAAAAAAAACAAGCTGAAATCCATGAGGTTTACACTACTCAGAACATTTATCTATCAATTTTTCTATGGATAATATTATGAAATAACTTACAGCATGACACAAATTTGCTTTTATATTTGTCCTCTTAAAAGATATATTGGAAAGATGAAGAAAATCCTAAACATGCTAATTTTCTCTATATGGTGTCTACATTTTAACTTAATAACCACCGTTAGTGGAAATTACTTCTCAATTTAAAAAAAAAAAAAAGTTAACTTTAGAATATACATCTTGATGAGAAAGAAAGGGTTTTTATCATTGCTTTTACCATGGAGCATGAGACAAAAGGCAGGGAGAAGATCTTCCTTCTCTGATTCTACCCTGACAAGCTATGAGACTTAACATCTCTGGAATTAATTTCTTATTCCATATTTTAATAGATTGAACTTTATCCTAAAAAATTTGTGTTGCAGACTTAACCCCTGGTATCTAAAAATGCAACTTTGGAAGTAGGGTCTTTGAAGACATTATCAGTTAATATGAAATCATGCTGGAGTAGGATAGATCCTGATCCTATATGACTAGTGTTCTTATAAAAGAGGAGAAGATACACAGAGATAGAGAAGCAGAAAAAGGACAATCATGAAACAACATAGGCAAACACAACTGCAAGCCAAGTGTTGCCAGGAGCCACTATAAGCTATGAGAGAGTCAAGTAACAGTTTTTTTTTATTAGAAGAAATCAACACTGCCAATACCCTGATTTGGACTTCTAGCCTCCAGAACCGTGAGACAATCTCTTTCTGTTTTTTAAAACCATCCACTTCTTGGTGATTTGTTATGACAGACCTAGGAAACTAATAGACCTATAATCCATAAAATTTACAAAATGATTCCAGGCTCATATTCTTTTCATTCCTCTTAACTTCCACCAAACAATATGTTTTTGGACTTATTATGTGTTTCCTTATGGTATAATCATTCATTACTAGTATATTCATTAACTGTAAGCTCTTGGAGGATAGGAGCCATATCCCAGCATCTACGTATCTGACCTCCACTCTATCAGCTAATACTGCCCCATCTTCTTCCCCAACTCCTGAACTCACAGAGTACATAGCAGTGTACCTGGCACACATGCATACTCACCCCCAACACACATACACTCATCTTTTTTCTCCCCTTTATTGAGTGCATGCTTAAGGAAATGAATAAATGGGTTAAACAAAATAATGAAAAATGGGTTAAACAAAATAATCCTTAAAAAAATACCAAACAAAACCAAACTCGTTGCTGCCCAGTTGATTCCAACTCACAGTGACCCTCTAGGACAGAGTAGAGCTGCCCCATATGGTTTTCAGGGGGCACCTGGTGGATTCATACTGAGGATTTTTTGGTTAGCTCTTAACCACTACACCACCAGGATTTCCAAAATCATCCTAAAGTTCCCTTTAAATTCCATCACTTTAAGATTCTTAACCATTTTAGAGATTTTACACTTTCCACTAGTTTTCTTTGCTTGGCCATTAGACTATTTAGCAATATTCTACATAGAAGAGATAGTGAAGTAAATTAACATGTTGCAAAGATAATGTTTGACATTCTGCAAAATATATATGTATATGTTAAATTCAACTAGAAGGCAATGGGTATGTATTAAATTAAACATATGGAGAGAACTCATGCTGAACATACTGGCTTTTGCTTTACAGACTGCATTAACACTAATTTACTGAGTTTCAGAGGCAGCTGGGTCAATAGCCAATTGATTATAAAGAGAAACAGGACACTTCTGACTACCCTGATTCTCTTAGGCAGTGACTTGAAAGACCCAAGACTATTTTTGGTACATGCCTCTTTTTCAAACTAATGTTGTTAATGTTTACCAACAGACTAATCATTTGAAGATCACTCATCTGTTGTCTATCTCCTCTAATGTGCTCTAATTTTATTGAGAATAATTAATGGATATTTCTTTCCTAGGGCCTAGAAGAGTACCCAGTACTAAATAGGCACATGGCAAGTATTTTTGGAATACAGAATGAATGAAAACTAAAATCTAAAATTAAGCACAGTTCCGTCTCAAGGAGGTCTCTGCATGGCAATAACAACTTAATCTTGACTAGTAAAAAGAGCACTGGTGGCTCAGTGGTTAAGCACTTGCTTGCTAAATGGAAGGTCAGTGGTTAAAGCCCATCAGTCACTCCATGGGAGAAAGATGTGGCAGTCTGCTTCTGTAAAATTACAGTTTTGGAAACCCTATGGGGAAGTTTTACTCTGTGCTATATGGTCACTATGAGTCAGAATACACTTGACCGCAATAGTGTTTTTTTTTTTTGGGGGGTGGTGGTGGCTTGTTTGTTTATTTTTTGACTATCTAAAGGTTTGAGGTTCAAACCCACCCACAAGTGTCATGGAAGAAAGATTTGCCGATCTACTTCCATAAAAATTACAGCCAAGAAAATCCAGTGGAGCACTTGTACTCTGTTGCCATGAGTGAGAATTGACTCAGCAGCAGTAGGTTTTGTTTGTCTGTTTATTTTTCCTTCTAAACCAGTTCTATGGGGTCAATGCAGGGGTTAAGTTTACTTTGAATGACTTTACTAGTAATATGTTTCACAAACTTTGGTCCAAAGACCATTTTTTTGGATTCTCTATATGAATGGACCCTCCCCACATATCTATGGTGATTCCTTAGACTTTCAGAAGCAATGATCCTAATATGTCCTTTTGATAAAGGACTTCGTGGGAGCGAGTATCGCATATCCCCGTGTGGATTAAAATCTCACCTCAAAAAGTATAATGTATAATCCATCTCAAGTTTTATTCTCTGGGATAACTGTTCACTAAAAGGTCAAGTACAAGTTGTACGCTTAGAAGATAGATAATTTGAACTAAAGCCGATAAATCCAAGTTTCAGCATGACTCAGAATGCATATTTCCATAAAAAATAAAAGAAAAATCTGCAAGCCAATATTGACATCTTGCAGCCAGAGATGAACATAAATCTTATGTATAGTTCAAAGCAAATTTAGAAACTTAATTTAAAGTGAGTAGAACAAAATTAGAAAAACAGAGGAGATGCAAGTATGTATAATCCTGTCATCTGACAAAGCATCACTTATGAAGAGAAAGCAAAGGAACGTAATTGAAAGTGATTGTAGTCTAACAAAACAGTTTTATATATGTATCTAGTTGTGACATTGAATGTATCACTCAGTTTGTAGTCCTTTTTTTTTGTTGTTGTTCCCTAAATATAAGTGAAATAGAACACTTGAGGATAGATATCCCAGGCATTAGTGAGCTGGATGAACTGGTATTGGCTATTTTGAATCAGACAATCATATGGTCTACTATGCCAGGAATGACAACTTGAAGAGGAATGGTGTTGCGTTCATCATCAAAAAGAATGTTTCAAGATCTATCCTGAAGTACAACACTGCCAATGATAGAATAATATCCATACACATATAAGAAAGACCAGTTAATATGAATATTAGTCAAACTTACGCACCAACCACTAATGCCAAAGATGAAGAAACTGAAGACTTTTACAAATATATGCAGTCTGATATTGATCAAACATGCACTCAAGATGCATTGATAATTACTGGTGATTGGAATGCAAAAGTTGGAAACGAAGAAGAAGGATCAGTAGTTGAAAAATATGATCTCGGTGATAGAAATGACACTGGAGATCACATGATAGAATTTTGAAAGACCAATTTCCTACTCATTGGAGATAAGTTTTTTCAACAACATAAGTGGTGACTCAACAAGTGGATCCTATGGGGAAAATATTAAATGATGAAGGAAGCATCAAAAGAAGATGGAAGGAAAACACAGAGTCACTACACCAAAAATAATTTATCGATGTTCAACCATTTCAGGAGGTTGCAAATAATCAGAAACTGATGGTACTGAAGGAAGAGGTCCAAGCTGCAGTGAAGGCATTGGCAAACAACAAGGCTCCAGGAATTGACAGAATGCCAACTGAGATGTTTCAACAAATGGATGCAGACCTGAAGTACTCACTTGTCTATGCCAAGAAATTTAGAAGACAGCTACCTGGCCAATGAACTAGAAGAGATCCATATTTATGCCTATTCCCAAGAAAGGTAATCCAACCGAATGTGGAAATTATCGAACAATATCATTAATATCACAGTCAAGTAAAATTTTGCTGAAGATCACTCAAAAGCAGCTGCAGCAATATATTGACAGGAAACTGCCAGAAACTCAAGCTGGATTCAGAAGAGGATGTGGATCAGGGATATCATTGCTGATGTCAGATGGATCCTGGCTGAAAGCAGAGAATACCAGAAAGATGTTTACCTGTGTTTTAATAACTATGCAAAGGCATTCAACTGTGTGGATCATAACAAATTATGAATAACATTGCGAAGAGTGGAAATCCCAGAACACTGAACTGTGCTCATGAGGAACCTGTACACATATTAAGAGGCAGTCATTCGAACAAAACGAGGGGATATTGTGTGATTTAAAGTCAGGAAAGGTGTATATCATGGTTGTATCCTTTCACCATACCTATTCAATCTATATGCTGAGCAGATAATTTGAGAAGCTGGACTGTATAAAGAAGAATGTGGCATCAAGATTGGAGGAAGACTCATTAACATCTTGCCTTATGCAGATGACACAAGTTTGCTTGCTGAAAGAGAAGAGGACTTCAAGCACTTACTGAGGACAATAAGTATGGATTACATCTCAACATAAAGAAAACAAAAAATCCTCACAACTGGACCAATAAGCAACATCATGATAAGCGGAGAAAAGATTGACCTTGTCAATGATTTCATTTTAGTGGATGCACAGTCAATGCCCATGGAAGCAGCAGTCAAGAAATCCAATGACATATTCCATTGGGCAAATCTGCTACAAAAAAATTTCTTTAAAGTGGTAAAAAGAAAAAGTGTCATCTTGAGGATGAAGATGAGCCTGATCCAAACCATGGTATTTTCAATCACCTCATATTCATGTATAAGCTGGAAAATGAATAAGGAAGACCAAAGAATAATTGATGCCTTTGTATTATGGTGTTATTGAAGAATATTTAATGTACCATGGACTGCCAGAAGAATGAACAAATCCATCTTGGAAGAAGTACAACCAGAAAGCTCCTTAGAAGGGAAGATGGCTAGACTTTGTCTCATGTGTTTTGGACATGTTATTAGGAAGGACCCGTCCTAAGGACATTACCTTAGGCTAGGTTCTCTAGAGAAGCAAAACCAGTAAATGTATCAATATATACAGAAAGAGATTTATATCAAGGAAATGGCTTATGAGGTTGTAGAAGCTGGAACGTCTCAAGCTCATGGGTCAGGGGAGACTTCGCCTGATTCACGTAGCTGATTGGTCTGGCAAATTCAAGATCAGCAAGTCATACAGAAGGGCTATGGCTCACAGGTTGCAAATGCCAATGAATCCCAAGATTGGCAGGCAAGACAGCAGGTAAGCTGCAAGCTCGAATCCCAAGAACCAGAGGTCAGACCAACGGTAGTCAGCTGCAGGATCCAGTGTGAGCAAAAGTTCATAAGCCTTACCAGAAAATCCGCCTATATTGGATGCAGGCCACACCCCCAGTGAAACTCCCTTTCAACTGATTGGCTACTCACAGCAGATTCCACCACTGAAGTGATCACATTATATCAAATCTCATCATGGAAATGATCACATCATCATATGACTGTGAAACTGCATCATAACTGCCAAACCAAAGAGAATTATGGCCCAGCCAAGTTGACATACAACCTTAACATCATAGTCCACCCCTTGTATGTATACACAGCTCTTTAAACCATACATAATCTCTGAATACTTGCTACTAACACGATACAACAAACACAACTGTATATGCCCTAGACCTGTTTACATCTTATATTTCATAAGTGAGGAAAACAAAAATATTTGATGCACACATATAATGCAGAAATACTGATAATAATTATAGTTCTCGTGTCTGCAACTGCTCAGGTGGTCGTAACTGGTATTTAGAGACACCTTCTTCCACCACTCATTCCATATTCCCTTTGCCTTCAGCAAGCACCTCAGCTTGTCATGGTTGTTTCCCTGGTGGGGTTACCCACCTTCATTCCTGAAGAGTCTGGGCCATTTGTAGTCAGTTCAGAATTGGGTTGCTGTAGTTTTCCATTGACTTTAATCACAAAACATGATAGTACTAAGAGGTGTCCTAAAGGATCTCCCGCATTCCAGACATACTCTTGTTTACCTCGATTATGTAATATCAATCCAATTTCCTCTTGGTAATCAAGATCAATCACATCAGCCAATATGATAACTCTCTTCTTTGCCTGTTGATCCAGAGGCATAAGGAGACCAAAATGGAAGGTGGCATTCTTAACTTCCAGTTTACTGGACTCAGTGATGTTTCTCCAGGTGGGACATTCCTCTAACTTGCAGATATAGGGTTGCAGGGACAGGAAGCAAAAATTTCGTGTGTTGATCACTAGGGGTAATAGTGAGTGGTGCCACTCCAGTTTCCACCCTTGATTCCTGGACCCATGAATCCTGGCTATGGAAGAAACATCAGCATATATTGGATGGTGATTTAGAGCATATAGAGCCTCCTGGAGAACATTGTCCCAAACCTGCAAGGTATTGCCACCTATCTGGTGCTGTAATTGTGTCTTTAGAAGCCCATTCCATTGTCCTGTGAAGCCAGCTGTTTCAGGATGATGGGAAACAAGTTAACACCAGTAAATTCCATGAGCATGGGCCCATTGCCACACTTCATTTGTTGTGAAGTGAGTCCCTTGATCTGGGGTGATGCTGTGTGGTATACCATGACGGTGGATAAGCCGTTCTGTAAGTCCACAGTGGGTAGTTTTGGCAGAAACATTCTGTGCAGGGAAGACAAATCTGTGTCCAGAGTAAGTATCTATTTCAGTACAACAAAATGTTGCCCTTTCCATGATGGAAGTGGTCCAATGAAATCAACCTGCCACCAGGTTGCTGGCTGATCACCTTGAGGAATCGTGCCATATATGGGACTCAGGGTTGTTCTCTGCTGTTGGCAGATTGGGCACTCAGCAGTGACTGTAGCCAAGTCAGCCTTGGTGAGTGGAAGTCCATGTTACCTAGTCCGTGCACAACCTCCATCTCTGCCACCATTGCCACTTTGTTCATAAACCCATTGAGCAATGACAAGAGTGGCTAGGAAAGAGGATGACAAGTTTCCAGAGTCCATCATTCTATCCACATGATTGTTAAAATCTTCCTCTGCTGAGATCAGCCTTTAATGAACATTCATATGGGACACAAATATCTTCACTTCTTCAGCCCATTCAGAGAGGTCAATCCACATACCTCTTCCCCATACTTCCTTGTCTCCAATTTTCCAATCATGTTCCTTCCAAGTCCCTGACTATCCAGCCAAACTATTGGCCACAGCCCATGAATCAGTATACAGTCACTCATCTGACCATTTCTTCTTCTGAGCAAAGTGAACAACCATATACACTGTTTGAAGTTCTGCCCATTGGGAGGATTTCCTTTCACCACTGTCCTACAGGGAAGTCCCAGAAAAGGGCTGTAGTACTGCCACTGTCGACTTTCCAGCGGTTCCTGCATATCAAAAAGAACCATCTGTAATCAGGTACCAGTTTTCTCCTCCTCAGTCAACTAATCATAAGGAACTTTCCAAGAGGCCATAGGTGCAGATTGGGAGATAGAAGGTAATACAGCAGGAATGGAGACTATGGGCATGTGGGCCACTTCCTCACGCAACTTACTTGTGCCTTCCGTTCCTGTTTGGGCCTGGTTTCACATATACCACTTCCATTTAACGATGGAGCGCTGCTGTACAAGTCCATTTTTATGATTCTGTGGGTCAAACAACACCTAGTTTATGATGGGCAACTCAGGCTGCATGATGAATTGATGCCCCAAGTTTAAGTGCTCAGTCCCTGCTAAGGCCCAGTAATAAGCCAAAAGCTGTTTCTCAAAAGGAGAATAACTATCTGCAGAGGATGGCAGCACTTTGCTCCAAAGCTTAAGGGTCAGGGCTGTGATTCACCAATAGAGGCCTACCAGTTACTCCAAATACCATCTCTATCTGCCACTGACACTTCAAGCTCCATTGGATAAGATGGATCATGTGGTCCAAGTGGCAGAGCTGCTTGCACAGCAGCCTGAAACTGTTGCAGAGCCTTCTTTTGTTCTGGGCCCCACTCAAAACTAGCAGTTTTTGAGTTGCTTGATAAATAGGCCTGAATAGCACATTCACATGAGCAATATGTTGCCTCTAAAATCCAAAGAGGTGCAACAGGCATTGTGCTTCCTTTTTAGTTGTGGGAGAGGCCAGATGCAATAACTTATCTTTCACTTTAGAAGGAGTATCTCTACGTGCCCCACACCACTGAACCCCTAGAAATTTCACTGAGGTGGAAACCACCTGAATTTTTGTCAGTATCATTTCCCACCCTCTAGCACACAAATGTTTTACCAATGAGTTCAAAGTCATTGACACTTCTTCCTTCCTATGTCTGATCATGGTAATATAATCAATGTAATAGACCAGTATGACATCTTGTGGAAGGGAAAGGTGATCAAGATCCCTGCAGACTAAATTATGACATAGGGCTGGAGAGTTGATATAGCTGTGAGGTAAACTGCTGAAGGGGCATTGTTGGTTTTTCCAGTTGAAGGCAAACTGATTTGGATAAAAAGCCATTAGCCAGATCAACAGCCATGTACCAGGTACCAGGCGAAGTATTAATTTACTCAAGCAATGAACTTAAATCTGGAACAGCAGCTGCAATTAGAGTTACCACCTGGTTAAGTTTTCAATAATCCATTGTCATTCTCCAAGATCCATCTGTTTTTTGCACAGGCCAAATAGGTGAGTTGAAAGGGGATCTTGTGGGAATCACCATCCTTGCATCCTTCAAATCCTTGATGGTGGCAGTAATCTCTGCAATCCCTCTAGCAATGTAGTATTGCTTTTAGTTTACTATTCTTCTAGGTTGGGGCAGTTATAATGGCTTACACTTGGCTTTTCCTACCATAATAGCCCTTACTCCATTTGTCAGGGATCCAGTGTTGGGGTTCTTCCAGCTGCTGAGTGTATCTATTCTAATTATGCATTCTGGAACTAGGGAAATCACTACAGGATGGGTTCAGGGACCCACTGGACCTACTGTGAGATGGACATGACCAAGACTCCATTAATAACTTGACCTCCATATGCCCTCACTCTGACTGGAATGAGTGTCAGTTCAGAACCAGCATCCTGTAATCTCCAAAAGTCTGATTATTTCCTTTTCCCCAGTGAACAGTCACTCTTGTAAAACTCTGTAGATTCCTTTGAGGTAGGCTGGTAGAAATGATGAACAGTATAAATGTTTGGCAGTGTAGTGAGGTCCTTCCTCAAGGGGACCATTCTTCCTCTTCATTTAAGGGATTATAGGTCTTTAAACTCACTCAAGTCTGGGAATTGATTGAGAGGCCATGACTCAATTGTGGTGATTCGAGTTAGACTGCTGTTCACTTGACCTAGAATACTTCTGCTAGTACAGATCAAATAAATATTTAGTAGGTTTCCTATCTATTTCACTCCTAGGGACACCATGACTAAGTAGCCAACACCATAAATCCATATGAGCCAGACTATTCTGATTACTGCTTTGATTCCACTGTCCGTAACAGTTACCACACCCACCTCGTCTTTGTCAATTGAGTGACGCCACTACGACTGGGTCCAATCAGCTCCATTGTAGTTAGGTGTCTTAATTCAGGGCAGTTCCCACTGTTGCATCTGACTTACATAAAATAGTAATCACAGTAGTCGTCAAGGATGTTGGGGCTCCCTTCACAAATTTGTTTCTCACTGTTGTGGTAAAAGGCGTGTCCTCTGGGCACTCCACGTGTGGGTCTGGGGTCTAACCTGATAAATGCACTCTAACATGCCAATTTCCCTAAGCCTTTGGGTACCTTCTTCTACAATATAGCAAGGCAGGTCAGGTACTTCAACTTGATGTTGTGTAGGCCATCTCATAATTCATGCTTCTGTGACCCAACCAAACAAACTAGATCCTTTCTTAACCTTTCAAAGTGAATGAAGAATCTGTGCTTAGCGGGCTCTTATCAATAAACTCAGAATGATCCTTCTTTATGTTCCTTATACCATTATCTAAAACCCTTAACAGCCATTCCTACACTAATTCCTCAGGCTTCCGTTTGTATGTATGAGAAAAGTCAAGCAGTTCTTTTGGAGTGTAATGTACCTCCTCCTGAGTCACTCTTTGTACTTCACCTTTTGGGGCTTTCTGGGACTTAAGTCTAGTTATAGGCCTAGAAGCCAAAACGGGTAGTGGTGATGTTTTCTGAGAACATTCAGCAATGTCTTCTAAGACATCTGTCTTAGGTGATGCCCCATGCAATGACTCAGACAAAGGCTCTTTAGACACAGCTGGGTTAATCTCATCAGATGGGGGTTGAGGGGCTAATGTTTTTATTGCGGAAGGAGGTTTACTAGACAACAATAGAGTAAGTTCTTTAAATGGGAGTAAGAGGGCTAGTTCTGTTGGCAGGAGTGTTTCAATGGAATTTAGGGGCTCAGTGTTGCCAGCTTCCTGATTATCTGCCCATATGTCCCCATCCCAAGTTTCAGGATCCCATTTCTTCCCAATCAATGCCTTTACTTTAACTTCAGACACCACACAAGATTGGGAGTTGAGTTAGCATTGTAATTCAGCCACTCTTACAAGAAGACTACGGGTTTGATTTTCGACAATGTCAGCTCTGTTACTACAAGAAATAAGGCTTTCTTTCAAGGCACAAGTAGAAACTTTGAAGTCACTGATGTGGTGCTCAAGCTTTAACTCTGAAGCCCTGAGTTCATCTCTTTCTTTCATCACTTTGTCTAGTGAAAGTAGGACCAAGTAACCAGTTCCTTATACTTCTCATTATGAAAAAACTGTAGAAAGGTATCAGACATGCTATCATCCAGATCCTCGTCTTTCACTGATACCTGAACCATTAGTGGTAGTATTTTGTGTATTTCTATTGCCACCATGGATTAGCAGTGCCCTCTTTACTACTGGAACCAAAGCCATCAACATCTTTAAGACTAATCAGACTTGAGAACCTATTTATAGAACTCATCTTTACTATTTTGTTTCTCTAGAACCACTCTGAGTATCAAATGTCTTAGGCTGGGTTTTCTAGAGAAGCAAAAGCAGTAAAGCATATAAATATATATATATAGAGAGAGATTTATATCAAGGAAATGGCTCACATGGTTATCGAGGCTGGAACATCCGAAGTCCATGGGTCAGGCTGGAGGCTTCTCCTGATTCATGTAGGCACAGGAGCTGGTGAACTCAAGATCAGCAGGTTAGACAGCAGGGCTCTTCACAGGTTGTGAAGACCAATGAATCCCAAGATCGGCAGGCAAGATGGCAAGTAAGCTGCTAGCTCAAATTCCAAGAACCAGAGGTCAGATGAACAAGAGTCAGCTGCAGGATCCAGTGTGAGCAAAAGCCCATAAGTCTTGCCAGAAAATCCACCTATATTGGATGCAGGCCACACCCCTAAGGAAACTTCCTTTCAACTGTTTGGCTGCTCACAGCAGATCACATCATGGAAGTGGTCACATTATATCAGATCTCACCATGGAAACGATCACATCTTCATAAAACTGCCAAACTACATCATAACTGCCAAACCACTGAGAATTATGGCCCAGGTGAGTAACACACTATCTTAACAGTCACAGCCATCGTGCTTGGTAAAGTAGAAGGTCAGCAAAAAGAAGAAGACCTTCAAGGTGATGGATTGACACAATTGCTGCAACAATGGACTCAAACATAGCAATGATTGTGAGGATGGTGCAGAACTGAAAATTGTTGCTTTCTCTTGTATATGGGGTTGCTATGAGTCAGAACCGACTGGATGGCACCTAACAATAATCTATAAATATGTACAAATATCTATATTCCTGTATTATTTTAAGAACTATATAAAATAATATAAATAAAAAAGCTTTGGGAGACGACTGGTATATAATAATAAAACTAATTGTTACAGGTTTTCTCTGTCTTTTTCTGTTTCCATACTATGAACTTTTAGTAATGGCAATCACAGTCCATATATGGCCTTGGTTCCTTTGCATTGTGATTTGTTTTTTATTTGTTATTTCATGATAAACATTTAGTTTTTTGGTACATAGTCTCACAAATGATGATTATTAATGGTTTCAGATACTTTCTTCAGTGAATGGGGTCCCTTGACAGTCATGTAGACTTTCTGAAGCAGGTCTTTAGAATTGACTTCTCAAATAAGAAGTACTAAGCCTTGACTAGAAATTGCTGTTTGTTATTTCCATCACCACTTTATGAGGAAGTTGTGGCCTCTTTTTTCACTGATGTGGATTTTGCCATCATTATCCATGCCTCTAACCTGTGGCCTTGATTACTATAATACTCTTGACTTTGGGCTACTTTTGAGCTTCAGCTGGTGAGGAATGCAGCAATCTGTTTGCTTGTGGGTAGCCACTGCAGGAAGCATATTGTACCAGTGTTCCATAATAAAATGCAATGGAGCTGCACTTTAATAAAGCCACAGCAAGGCTGAGTATATTCAGGGAATCACTTAAATATTTAATAAACCTAAATGGAAAAAAATCATGTTTTTCTTTTTTATTACTTGTGCTATTTTCCTATCAGTGGTTGGACAAAAGACACTTAATGAAAACATCTTCTCCAAATATTATCATTTTCATCACCATAGCCATTATACAGCAGAAAAGTTAGATTTGTAGTGGGGCTTAAAGGTCACTATTTCCCAATCATATGCAAATGGTTTTAAAGAAACCAAGGCCACTATAAGAAAACACATATGACTGCCTTCAGCTAATGACACCATCTTCGTGGCAAGTGGAGATGAAAAATACAAACTTTTTCAGTGATGGGGGAGAAGAGTTGAGTGGCTACATAAATAGGCAAGGAAAAAAGGAAATACAAAAGTCATGCTATGACATTATCAAAGACACCCAGTGTGCAAGGGGTGAGAAAGATGTTCATGGTGAAGTTGTATAAAAAGAAGGAATAGAAATCACCTTATTCTAAGCATTCTCTATATATACCTACACATATATAGAATACATATAGAGTTTGTCAGTTTCCATATGATTTTACACACACACACCCCCCACATATAAATGTATGTTTATTTGATTTCTATCAACACTTTATCCTTTTAAGAAGTGTCCTTAGTTATTATTTTGCTACCAAACTACCTTATTTTGCAATCTGTGAACATCTCACCAAATTTAATTTCCTAACTGTATTTTTTTTTTTCCTGCTAGAATGAAAATATCAATATTCTACTGACCACTTTGTTTATGTATATCATTTGCTAGTTGCTGTTACTTTATTGCTATTTGTGACTGGAACTGACTAAGAGGAAACTTGTACATTTGGTCCACCCTACAGTTAATTAATTCACAAGTAACAAGGGCATTATACAGAATTAATTTGATTCACTTTTCAAAACCTTTGGGTATATAATTCTAATTAGAGTTAGTTATGAGCAGATTCTGCTTTCATGAAGATTGACGGAAAGTGCAGGGAATAAAGTAGGAGGTTTGGAGTTGGAAAGTAGCTCAGACACTTGTTGGCTGTAGAGTTTGAGCCCTAGAGGCAGAATTACATAGGGGTTAAACAAAGTTTTGTTGTCAGATTGGCCATAAATTCAGGATTCACTGCTTACTAGCTATGAGATTTGGACAAGTTACATAACCATAAATTTAAATTTTCATGTCTGGAAAATGATGATCTTAATTATACTTATCTTTGAGGATTGTTGTATGTATTCAACAAGATCATTTCATTTATGGTGTCTACATTAAGCACTCAAGTGTTTGAGCTACCATTGTTCATATCATCGTGTGTGGAATGAGAAGGATGTGTTCTCAAACCTTTTAGGCAGCTCCAATAATGACGTGGATGGAGTCAAGCTTTCAGGGCCTTCATTTGCTGATGTGGCATAACTCAAAATGAGAAGAAACAGCTGAAAACATCCATTAATAATTGAAATGTGGAATGTACAAAGTATGAAACTAGAAAAATTGGAAATCATCAAAAATGAAATGGAATGCATAAACATGGATATCCTAGGCATTAGTGAGCTGAAATGGACTGGTATTGGCCATTTTGAATTGGACAATCATATGGTCTACTATGCTGGGAATGACAACTTGAAGAAGAATGGTATTGTATTCATCGTCAAAAAGAACATTTCAAGATCTATCCTGAAATACAACACTGCCAGTGTTAGGATAATATCCATACGCCTACAGGGAAGACCAGTTAATATGACTATTATTCAAACTTACACACCAACCACTAAAGCCAAAGATGAAGAAATTGAAGATTTTTACCAGCTTCTGCAGTCTGAAATTGATTGAACTTGCAATCAGGATGCATTGAAAATTAGTGATGATTGGAACACGAAACTTGGAAACAAAGAAGAAAGATGAGTAGTTGGAAAATATGGCCTTGGTGATAGAAATGATGCTGGAGATTGCATGATAGAATTGTGCAAAACCAACGACTTCTTCATTGAAAATACTTTTTTTTTTACCAACATAAACTGCGACTGTACATGTGAACCTTGCCAGATGGAATACACAGGAATCATATCGACTACATCTGTGGAAAGAGACAATGGAAAAGCTCAATACCATCAGTCAGAAAAGGCCAGTAGCCGACTGTGGAACAGACCATCAATTGCTCATATGCAAGTTCAAGTTGAAGCTGAAGAAAATTAGAACAAGTCCATGAGAGCCAAAGTACTAACTTGAGTGTATCCCACCTGAGTTTAGAGACTGTCAAGATAGATTTGATGCATTGAACACTAATGACCAAACACCAGACAAGTTGCAGAATGACATCAAGGACATCATACATGAAGAAAGCAAGAGGTCATTAAAAAGACAAGAAAGAAAGAAAAGACTGAAATGGATATCAGAAGACACTCTGAAACTTGCTCTTGAATGTTAAGTAGCTAAAGAAAAGGAAGAAACGATGAAGTAAAAGAACCGAACAGAAGATGTCAAATGGTGGCTAGAGAAGACAAAGTAAAGTATTATAGTGACATGTGCAGAGATCTGGAGATAGACAACCAAAAGGGAAGAATACGCTCGGCATTTCTCAGGCTGAAAGAACTGAAGAAGAAATTCAAGCCTCGAGCTGCAATACTGAAGGATTCTAGGAGGAAAATATTAAACGACACAGGAAGCATTGAAGAAAGATGGAAGAATACACAGAATCACTATACCAAAAAGAACTGGTCAACGTTCAGCCATTTCAGGAGGTAGCATATGATCAGAAACCGATGGTACTGAAGAAGTCAAAGCTGCACTGAAGGCATTGGTGAGAAACAAGGCTCCAGGAACCGGCAGAAAATCAATTGAGATGTTTCAACAAATGGATGCAGATATGGAAGTGCTTACTCGTCTATGCCAAGAAATTTGGAAGACAACTACCTGGCCAATGAACTGGAAGAGATCCGTATTTCTGCCTAGAAAGGTGATCCAATCAAATGCGGAAATTACCAAATAATATCATTAATATCACACACTAGTAAAATTTTGCTGAAGATCATTCAAAAGTGTCTGCAGCAGTATATAGATGGGGAACTTCCAGAAATTCAGGCCAGATTCAGGAGAGGACGTGGAACCAGGGATATCATTACTGATGTCAGATTGATCCTGGCTGAAAGCAGAAAATACAAGAAACATGTTTACCTGTGTTTTATTGACTATGCAAAGGTATTCAACTGTGTGGATTATAGTTATAACAAATTATGAATAACATTGCCAAGAATGGGAATCTCAGAACATTTAATTGTGCTCATGAGGAGCCTGTACATAGATCCAGAGACAGTTGTTAGAACAGAACAAAGAGATACTGCATGGTTTAAAGTCAGGAAAGACGTGTGTCAGGGTTGTATCCTTTCACCATACCTATCAATCCATATGCTGAGAAAATAATCTGAGGAGCTGGACTATATGAAGAAGAACAGGACATCAGGATTGGAGGAAGACTTATTAACAATCTGTGTTATGCAGATGACACAACCTTGCTTGTTGAAAATGAAGAGGACTTGAAGCATTTACTGATGAAGATCAAAGACAACAGCCTTCAGTATGGATTTCACCTCAACGTAAAGAAAACAAAAATCCTCACAACTGGACTAATAAGCAACATCATGATAAATGCAGAAAAGATTGAAATTGTCAAAGGATTTCATTTTACTTGGATCCACAATGAACACCCATGGAAACAGCAATCAAGAAATCAAAGAATGCATTACACTGGGCAAATATGCTGCAAAAAAACTCTTTTTTTTTTCTTTTTAGTTGTTTATTTATTTATTTATTTATTTAGTGTACTTCAGGTGAAGGCTTACAGAACAAAGATTTCTCATGAAACAGAAGTACACATGTTGTTTTATGACATTGGTTAACAACCCCACAACGTATCAACCCTCTAACTTCTCAACCTTTTATTTTTTTTTGGTGAAAATACACATAGCCAAAGGTACACCATTTCAAAAGTTTCTACATGCACAGTTCAATGACATTCACTACGCTCTTCCAGTTGTGCTGTTATTCTCACTTAAGATGAAGGATTACAGAACAAAATAGTTTCTCATTTAACAGTTACTACACATGTTGCCCTATAACAATGGTTAACAATCTCACAACACATCAACAATATCCTTAATCATAGGTTCCCTATCACCAGCTTCCTTGTCCCCTTCTGCTTTCTGGCCCTTGTCACTGGACTCCTGTACCTCGTCAGTATCATTTGGTTTTATGGGGTTGTCCACTCCCAGGCTGAACAGTGAACCTCGGAGGTAACTTCACCACTGAG
>NW_004443970.1:16401040-16403429 GCF_000243295.1 Trichechus manatus latirostris
TGAACGAGAGTTTTGCAGGATATATTATTCTTGGCTGGCAATATTTTTCTTTCAAGATTTTATATATGTCATCCCATTGCCTTCTTGCCTGCATGATTTCTGCCGAATAATCTGAGCATATTCTTATTGTTTCTCCTCTGTATGTGACTTCTTGTTTTTACGAGCTGCTGTCAGGATTCTTTGTTTGTCTTTGGTTTTGGCGAGTGTAAATATGATATGTCTTGGTGATTTTCTTTTGGGGTCTCTTCTATATGGGGTTTGTTGAGCTTCTTGGATGGCCAGGTTTTCATCTTTCTTGATATTGGGGAGTTTTCTGTCAGCCATTTCTCAATGATCCTCTCTGTGTTTTTTGTTTTCTCCCCCTGTTCTGGAATTCCAATCACTTGAGATTTTTGCTTTTGATTGTGTCCCACATAACTCTAAGAATCTCTCCATTTTTATTTCTTCTTTTTTCTGAGTTTTCCTCAAACAGAATTGTATCCAAGTGTTTGTCTTCAATTCCACTGATCCTCTCTTCCACCGTTTCAAATCTGCTTCTCAGCCCTTCTACGACATCGTCCATTTCTGAAATCTTGTTGTTTATCTTTTGGATTTCTAAGTGTTGTCTTTGTATAATTTCTAGTTGTGAATTTATTTTGGCATTTTGTTCCTGCATTGTTTTCCTGAATTCTTCCAATTTTTTGTCTGTATTTTCCAGGAATTTGTCTATTTTTTCTTCATGTTTGTCAACTTTTTGCCTCAGTTCTTGGAGAATTCTGAGTATTAGAGATTTGAATTCCCTATCAGATAGTTCTACTGCATTTTCTTCCAGAGGAGAGTCATCTGGTGTTTTATGTTGGACGCCTACTGGAACCATCCCGTCCTGTTTTTGTAAATGTTTTGTTATCGTCTGCTGTCTTCGGGGCATTCAGTAGTTATTTTTCTCGTTTATTGATTGTAGATTTGTTTGTTTCCTCCCCTTTTTTTAAAAAAAAGTTTGACTATGTCTGAGCAGGCAGACTGTGTGTTCTTTGTTGTTTGCTCATCTGTTGGCACAATACTTTTTGCCTCCGTCTTCAACTGGCAGGGTCAGTCACTCAGATATGGTACGGCAGGGCAGGTGTAGCTGAAGAGGAGTTACTGGGATGGGTTGTTTGTGGAACTTACTACAGCCACCAGAGTGGGTCAGTAATCAGTGCAGGGCAGGTTCCAGTAGGCTGTCCCTGTGCTGCTTGGTGGTGTGATGTCAAGCGCACGGTGCAGGTAGGCAGTATGCAGTGGGGAGATTGTTATATGTGGAGCTATGATGGATATGGGAGAGACGAGAGAGGAACAGGAGCCAAAAACATTCAAACAAAGAAAAAAGAATGCTATGAGAGCTTGCCGTTAGAGTGGAGAGATGAGAGACTATGAAATGTAGAAAAACAGAAAGGCGAGGGGGAAGAAAAGAAAAGAATGAATAAATAAAAATCAGAAAGTTTAAAGAACCGCAAAGTTCCCAGGGATCCCACCGGTGCAGCTATGAGGTCTGGGAAAGTTACTCTCAGTTGTTACAGTACAGCCTGGCTAGAAGGCTTGGAGACATACAATGCCAGATATTCAGGGAATAGAAAGAGAAGGAAGATATAGAGAGATGAGAAACTGAGCAATGAAGAAAGACAAAAATGGAAAATGAGGAAAAAGAAAACAAAACAAATTAAAAAGAAAAAAAAACAAGAAAGGCCCCCAAAGAAACAAAAAAAAAAAAAAAAAAACAACATAGAAAAAATGCCCTCAGGGATCCTTCTGCACATCTGTGGAACCCAAAAGAGAGTCTCCCTGCCTCGAAGCTCAGCCTGGCCAGAAAGGGCTCCCAACTCAAGAAAAGGAAAAGAAAAGAAATAAACAATTCAAAACAAACAAATGAACAAAAGCCTCGGGATCCCACCAGCGCGGCAGCCCAAACCGGGAAGCAGCTCCACACTCGAATGGAGCTCTGCAGCCTCTCAAGAAGAAGCAAAGATGGCGCACGGAGCCAGGTACTTGAGCAAAGGGAGGGGTAGGTAGCGAGAGACAAGCAAGAAATCAAAAGAAGCAGGAAAAAAAAAAAAAGCAACACTAGCTGCCAACAAATGGCACTCAGAGAGCCAGCTAGTGTGGGCTGGTGTTTCTGGACAAGAGACTGTGTCCATGGGAAGCAGAGGGGGCTGAGTGTGGGTGAAGAAGGGTAGAGAGTGGGAAAGCATATATCACAAATTACCAGAGCTCTGCAGCCCCTCAGGAAGAAGCAAAGATGGCTCACGGAGCGAGGTACTCGAGCAAAAGAAGGGGGAGGTGGGGAGAGGCAAGGAAGAAATAAAAAGAAGCTGAAAAACAGCAACACCAGCAGCCAACAAATGGCACTCAGACAGCCACCCATTCGGGTGTGTGG
>NW_004443970.1:16403713-16440944 GCF_000243295.1 Trichechus manatus latirostris
GTCAGTTTTCTCACTCCATTTGGTGGTTGGCTGAGTTCTTTATCTCTTCATTTGATGTTTTAGGGTTTCAGGATTGTTGTATTCTCTGTTCGGCTTAGTTTGTTGGATCTTTGCTGTGGAGGGACGGCGTGATGTTTCTGCCTAGAGCGCCATTTTGCTGGAACTTCCAAAAAATCTCTTTAAAGTGGTGTTTTCAATCATGTGAGATACACATGAAAGCTGAACAATGAACAAGGAAGAGCAAAGAAGAATCAATGCCTTTGAATTATGGTGCTGGCGAACAATATTAAATATACCATTGACTTCCAGAAGTTTGAACAAATCTGTCTTGGAAGAAGTACAGCCAGGATACTCATTAGAAGCAAGGATGGCGAGACTTTGTTTCACATACTTTGGACATGTTATCAGGAGGGACCAGTCCCTGGAGAAGGACATCATGCTTGGTAAAGTAGCATGTCAGCAAAAAAGAGGAAGATCCTTAAGGATATGAATTAACACAGTGGTTGCAGCAATGGGCTCAAGCATAACAACAAGTGTGAGGATGACGCTAGACCGTGCATTGTTTCATTCTGTTGTACATATAGGGTCACTATCAGTCGAAACTTACTTGAAGGTACCTAAACAACAAAAACAACAACTATGGGCTCACCAGTATGCAAAGAACTCATGTTCCAAATATAAATAAGACAGAGTCTCTGCCTCTAAGAAGCCTGCCTATGAGGTATGAAATGATCCGTAGGTTAAAATAAATTGCAGTAATATATCTTGATACAGGATGTGCCTAACTCATTCTTAGATGCGGTGTGGAAGAACGTTTGAAGAGAAAGTGGAACCTGATCCAATCTTTAGATGAAAAAGAAGAGTTATAACTAAAAGAGGCATTAATGGTTAACTAGTCAACAGAGTTTATTTTTAGTTTAGGCTGAGTGAGGTTAAATAGCATGGCCACACATTTGAAGAACTGGGCTGCATAGCCCGGCCCTCTAATTCTAATCTGGAGATTTTGCATGAAGTCATGTATCATTGTCCATAGATGTCAGGCTTAAGAGTTTGGTCATGGTCTTAAAATATGCATACTGGAAAATATGTCCCTTAAGTTGGGCAGTCAGCTCATCTGGGGAATGCTGAAAACCCCGTAATTTCCACTCATCCCTACAGCAACATTTCCCTTTCATTTGATAGTAAGGTGGCAATTAAAATAAAATGTAATACAGTGTACATGAAGAGGGCAAAGGCAAAACATGAGACATTCCCAATGAAAAAGGGAGGAAGTTTATGGTCAAGGTAATTAGCTTCCCTCTGTTAAGTGTGGGCACATAATTGAGAGTTGCGTATAGCAATCCATATATTTCTGAATTTTATAGAAAACACACAATAGTCAGCACTAACTTTCAATAAAAAATGTTAAAAATATTATAGGTCCTCCTCCCACCTTACTTTAACTTGGACGATTTCTTCAGTTTACCTTTATATCAACCCCAACACTTTATGTATCTACATTCAATTTATTTCAGCATCATTTGAAGACAAAGGCAAAATCTAATTTCTTTCTTTAATGGCAAGTATTTTAATTAAAAATATGTTTATTGGTGTTTTCAAGTTCATAGCAGCTAAATTCTGGTTTGGAATTCATAAAATCCCTCTGACCCCTGGTTCTCCTGTTTGGTCAAGTGCTTTATCCACTGTTAGGGTTACAAGAAGCTTAGCACAGTCTTCATGAATGTGTGAAAAGTATGTCACAACACTACTATCTTCTAAGAAATCCTGACCCTTTGATGAAATTATCTCAATCAAACTTACACTCGAAAGAACAGGAAAAAAGTCCAATGCCGAGTGTACTACTCTCTTAGGTAGGGAAGAATTAGGGCATAATTATGCATGTTCAGGACTATACAGACTGTTGTAATTATGGGTTGCTGTAATGTAATACAATTTTAGAGAGGCTTTGTCTTACCTTGTCAATTAAGTAAATTTCTGGCCTCTTGGCTAAATTTTGATTTATGTTGCTTTCATCTTACTTTTTGCAAAAGTGAGAAATTACAGAGCTATCTTAATGTTTCAAAAGATTAATTGTCCATAACACCAATTTGGGTTAGATGAAGTCTGAACAGCTGTAATTAGGCTTACCTTCCCCAGTGACTATACCTAAGAAAACATTTCTAGGTTACAAGTTCCATCAAGTTACACTTTAGAAGCCAAATTAAATATAAAGAAATCTGCTTGTTTCACTCTTTTCCTACAGCTCACATTCAAATTTCAAAGTCTTAGCAAAGTTCCCAAACTGTTAGATTGCCAACACTTAACTTTTTTCTTTCTGCTTCCCAACCTCTTTGAAAAATAAGAAAGTTGTTTTTTTTTTCTCCCATCCGGGTAATTATTTTTGATTAATATCTTCCTTTCCACTTGCATGCAGTCAGCTAATAAAAAGATACAAGGAAAAGTAAGATAAATTTGAATTTCAAGTTCTCCTTTTCTTCAGAGCCTTTTGGACTGACCTCAGTGATATCTTATCCAAGGTTATCCCTTTAGTCACAAAAAATCAAAATATTGTAATTATCCTAAAGCAGCCTTGTTGAAAATACTAGCTCAAAATCAATGCTAGGACACAGTTGTTATTTGTTAGAGGACATTTTAAATTTTCACATAGATATTACTCTCTATTTGGCAAGATTATTTTTAATTTAATGTTTTTAATTGTCAGAGAAGTGTTTTGGGGAGTAAATTCTTTTTTCTTTCTTTCTTTTTTTTCTTTATTCTAAGTGTCCTTAAAAATAACCAAAACATTATTCTCAGTTCCCAAGGCAGCTGTGCTTGAAATATAGTTTAAAAAATTTTCAAGAAGTTTTGCAACATAATGTTCTTAGAAAGGAGCCTTGGTGGCAGAGTGGTTAACGGCTTGGCTGCTCACCTAAAGATTAGCAGTTCAAAATCACCAGCCACTCCATAGGAAAAAGATATGCCAGCTGACTTCCCTAAAGATTACAGCCTTGGAAACCCTATATGGGGCAGTTTTACTCTGTGCTATAGGATTGCTATGAGTTTTGGGACTGACTCAATAGCAAATTTTTTTCTTTTTTTTTTAAAAATATTCTTAAAATTACTTTCCTTTTAAGGTGTATATTCTATAAAGAAAGTTATTTTGACCTCCATGGATACAAGGGGAAGAAGAACAGATTTGAAAAGAAGAGGAAAATGGAAATGTAGACCTTAGAATGTTTATTGGTAAGTAGATACCAGAATTCGGCATTAACAAGAGTAAGCCAGAGAGCTAATACAGAAAAGTGAGAGATTAATAAAGAAAAGTTAAAAAAGCAGAGGTCCTACCACTATTTAACAGAAGACAATTTCTTAGACACTGTTTCAATATTGTGAGTTGCAGTATTGAAGGATTCTTTGGGAAAAAAATTGAACAACACAGGAAGTATCAAAAGAAGATGGAAGGAATACACAGTCACTCTACCAAAAAGAATTGGCCGAAGTTCAACCGTCTTGGGAGGTAGCACATAATCAAGAACCAATATGTGCTGAACGAAGAAGTCCAAGCTGCACTGAAGGCATTGGGGAAAAACAAGCCTCCATGAACTGACAGAATACAGACTGAGATGCTTCAACAAACAGAGGCAATGCTGAAAGTGCTCACTCATCTATGCCAAGAAATATGGAAGAGAGCTACCTGGCCAACTCACTGGAAAATATCTGTATTTGTGTCCAATCCAAAGAAAGTAATCCAACAGAATGCAGAAATTATCCAACATTATCATTAATATTACATGTAAGTAAAATTTTGCTGAAGATAATTCAAAAATGGTTGTAGTAGTACCTCGACAGTGAACTCTCAGAAGTTCAAGTTGGATTCAGAAGAGGACATGGAGATGGAGATATCATTGCTGATGTCAGATGGATCCTGGCTGAAAGCACAGAATACCAGAAAGATGTTTACCGGAGTTTTATTGATTATCCCAAGGCATTTGACTTTGTGGATCATAACAAATTATGAACAATATTATGAAGAATGGGAGTTCTGGAACACTTAATTGTGCTCATGATGCTGAACCTGTACATAGGATAAGACTCATTGGTTTGAACAGAGCAAGGGGATATTGCATGGTTTAAAATCAGGAAAGGTGTGTGTCAGAGTTGTATTCTTTCACCATACTTATGCAATCTATATGCAGAGAAAATAATTTGAAAATCTGGACTCTATGTAGAAGAACGGGGCATCAGGATTGGAGGAAAACTCATTAACAACCTGCAATATGCAGATGACACAACCATACTTGCTGAAAGTGAAGAGGACTTGAAGCACTTACTGAAGAAGATCAAAGGTTACAGCCTTCAGTATGGATTACACCTCAACATAGAGAAAACAAAAATCCTCACAACTGGACCAATAAGTAACATCATGATATATGCAGAAAAGATTGAAATTGTCAGATTTCATTTTACTTGGATCCACAATGAACTCTCATGGAAGCAGCAGAGAAGAACTACAGTGATGTATTGCATTGGCTAAATCTTTTACAAAAGACCTTTATGAAGTGTTAAAAACCAAATATGTCACTTTTAGGATTAAGGTATGCCTGACCCAAGCCATGGTATTTTCAATTGCCTCAAATGCATGCAAAAGCTGGATAGTGAATAAGGCAGACCAAAGAAGAATTGATGCATTTGAATTACGGTCTTGGTGAAGAATATTGAATATACCATGGATAGCCAGAAAAATAAACAAATCTGTTTTGAAGGAAGTACCGCCAGAATGCTTCCTAGAAGCTAGGATGGTAGGACTTAGTCTCACTTACTTTGGACAGGTTATCAAGACAGACCAAGCTCTGGAGAAGGACATCATGTTTGGTAAAGTAGAGTGTGAGTGAAAAAGAGGAAGACCCTCAATAAGATGTATTGACACAGTGGCTACAACAATTGCCTCAGATATAGCAACAATTGTGAGGATGGCACAGGACTGGGCAAAATTCTGTGCCGTTATACATAGGGTTGCTGTGACTTGGAAATGACTTGATGGCAATTGGATAAAGAAAAACATGTCACAGAGTCAGAAAGAAATTTGTCACATATCATGTGACTTTGATCACATTACCTAAATGATCTGGCACTCGGTTTTCCTATTTTTCAAAATGAATATAATGATTCTAATTATTACATTTGTTTACATTCTTACATCATTACATTTAATCAATATTGTTATAAATACCTATAGAATAACCTCCAACAACAATGTACCATTTCTCTAGAACTATCCATGCTACCTCCTCCAACATTAGGTGTGGAACTATTTATCTATGTACTATTCGACTTTGCCCTTTCTGGAATACTAGATTGGATCACCCGTCCTGAGCTAGACCAGTCCCACTTTTATTTCTGGAATGAGGAGGTGTAAGGCAGCCATCTTCTGCCATGTGTACAGGAAAGGAGAGAAAGCAGTCTACAGAGACAAAAACATCAAGCAGATATTTAGTGAGAGATGATTTTGAGAGACAGACAGTGACCAGGATAACGGCTTTTTTGGTTCCGGATGATTTCTTTGTGTCCTGGACCCAATACTTGGTGTGTTCCTGCTCATGGATACCATGAGACATGCTTGAATTTATGCAGTAAATTCTCCCTTTATCCCTAGGTTAGCTCAAATTGATTTTTTGCTTGCAGCAAGCAAAGGAGTTTTAACTGAGAAAGTACCAGCCTCATGAAGTAATTGTGAGACTTATGTTAGATAATTATAAAGTATTATGCAGTTCAATGTCTGGTGTAGAGTATTAACAGCCACACATTTTTTGAACGCCTATTCGAGCCAGGTGTTTATATAGCTTATCCATCACTCCACACAATAAGATGTCAGGGCTTGGTGCGCTTATTTCCATTTCATAGGTGAGGAAACTAAGGCTTGAATAGATTCAACAACCTGTTCAAAGATATAAATTCATTCATTTATTCAATAGATATTCCTATACTACCAAAGCAAGACAGATGTATGTCAGTCTCTTGAGTTATTATGACGAAGGAGATAGATGTTGTCTCTGCCTTCACAATGTCAACAAGGAAGAGTGAGTTTTAAACAGAGTCTTCGTAAAACTCTCAAACTCAGGTCCACTTTAGGCATTCAAAACTTTCTTTTCCATTTTGGTGAAAGGCTTTTACATAGAGCACAAATCTCTTGAATTCTGGGTTTTCCATGTTAATAATACATCAAAAAGCATTTCGGCCACTTATTTAGTTTTAGTAAATTTATTTGTTTAATTGTTTTCCTGGGTTGTATGATATATGACAAAAAAAATTTATAGCTGATTTTCCACTACCCAATATAACGTATAAGAAGTAAATCCTATTTATGTCCCTTAAATGACACAGCAAGCATCAAAATGAGATGGAAGGAATACACAAAGCCATGATATGGAAAAGAACTGGTTGAAGTTCAACCATTTCAGGAGGTAGTATATGATTAAGCACAGATGGTACTGAAGGAAGAGGTCCAAGCTGCACTGAAGGTATTGGCAAAAAACAAGCCTTCAGGAATTGACAGAATATGAACTGAGATATTTCAACTAATGAATGCAGCACTGGAAGTGCTTACTAGTCTATGCCAAGAAATTTGGAAGACAGCTACCTGGCCAACTGACTGGAAGAGATCCGTATTTATGCCTATACCAAAGAAAGGTGATCCAACTGAATGTGGAAATTATCGAACAATATCATTAATATCACACACAAGTAAAATTTTGCTGAAGATCATTCAAAAGCAGCAGCAACAGTTCATCCACAGGGAACTGCCAGAATTTCAAGCTGGATTCAGAAGAAGATGTGGAACGAGGGATATCAGTCTGTATGCTGAGCAAATAATCAGAAAAGCTGGACTGTATGAAGAAGTAAGGGACATCAGGATTGAAGGAAGATTCACTAACAACTTGCATTATGCAGATGACACAACCTTGCTTGTTGAAAGTGAAGAGGACTTGAAGCACTTACTGATGAAGATCAAAGACCATAGCCTTCAGTATGGATTACGTCTCAACATAAAGAAAACAAAAATCCTCACAACTGGACCAATAAGCAACATCATGATAAACAGAAAAGACTGAAGTTGTCAAAGATTTCATTTTATTTGGATCCACAATCAATAACCATGGAAGCAGCAGCCAAGAAATCAAAAGACACATTGCATTTGGCAAAGCTGCTGCAAAAGACCTATTTGAAGTGTTCAAAGGCAAAGATGTCACCTTGAAGACTAAGTTGTTCCTGACCCAAGCCATGATGTTTTCAGTCATATCATATGCAGGTGAAAGCTGGGCAATGAATAAGGAAGACTGAAGAAGTATCAACGACTTTCAATTACAGTGTTGTAAAGAATACCGAATATGTCATGGACTGCCAAAAAAACAAATAAATCTGACTTGGAAGAAATATAGCCAGAAAATTTTGAGAAGCAAAGATGCAGAGACTATGTCTCATATACTTCGGACAAGTTGTCAGGAGGGATGAGTCTCTGGAGAAGAACATCATGCTTGGTAAAGTAGAGAGTCAGCGAAAAAGAGGAAGACCCTCAGGGAGATGGATTTACACAGTGGCTGCAACAATGGTCTCAAGCATAACAAGGATTGTGAGAACGGCGCTGGACTGGGCAGTGTTTAGTTCTGCACACAGGGTCTCTATGAGTTGGAACCGACTTGATAGCACATAACAACAACAACATTCATGTCCCTTATGTTCATTTTAGCAAATATTTATTGAATGATTGTTGTCAGTTGCTGTCTAGTGGACTACAACTCACGGCAAACTTATGAACAATGAAATTTTGCCCAGTCCTGCAGCATCCTCACAATCACTAGTATGTTCAAGTCCAATGTGGATTGCTGTTGAAAGGTGTCATCTTAGTCATCTAGTGTTGCTGTAACTTAAATACCACAAGTGGATGGTTTTAACAAAAAGAAATTTATTTCTTCACAGTAAAGTAGGCTAAAAGTCCAAATTCAGGGCGTCAGCTCCAGGGGAAGGCATTCTCTCTCTGTAGACCTTCTCATCAATGTTCCCCTGGACTAGGAGCTTTCTCCTGCAGGTACCTTGGGTCCAAGGATGTGCTCTGCTCCCGGCACTGCTTTCTTGGTGTTAAGCTGTCCCCCTGTCTCTCTGCTGGTTTCTCTCTTTTACATCTCAAGAGATTGTCTCAAGATACAATCCAATCTTGTAGACTGAGTCCTGCCTCACTAACACAACTGCTGCCCATCCTCCCTCATTATCATAGATGCAGGATTTACAACATATAGGAAAATCACACAATACCGGGAATCATGGCCCAGCCAAACTGATACACACATTTTTGGGGGGACACAATTCAATTCATGACAGGTGTCATCAAGTAGGTTCTGACTCATAACAATCTTATGTACAACAGATTGAAACATGACCCAGTCCTTCACCATCATTATAAGCATTGCTATTTTTGAGCCCATTATTACAGCCACTTGTCAATCTATCTTATCAAGAGTCTTCCTCTTTTCTGACAACCTCTACCTTACCAAGCATGATGTCCTTCTCTAGGCAGTAGTCTTTTCTGATAACATGCCCAAGGTACATGAAAAGAAGACTTGCCATCCTTGCTTCTGAGGAGAACTCTTGCTGTATTTCTTCCAAGACAGACTTGTTCATTTTTCTGGCAGTCTGTGGTATATTCAATATTCTATGCCAACATCATTATTCGAAGGCATCAATTTTTCTTTGGTGTTCCTTATTCATTGTCCAGCCTTCACAAGCATTATGAGGCGGTTGAAAATATCATGGCTTGGGTCAGGCACAACTTAGTCTTCAAGGTGAGACTTTGCTTTTCAACACTTTAAAGAGGTCTTTTTCAGCAGATTTGACCAATGCAATATGTTATTTGATTTAAATATTGATATAAGAAGTTTATGCAAAGTTTCTATTTGTTTCTCTTAATATTAATATATCTATAGGGTATTTTTTAGTTTGAGGAAACTATACCACAGAAGACATGTAGCTTGGTGAATGTCAGAGAGTTAGTTGTAAAGCCAGGATTTGAATCCCAGTGGTTCGATAGTGGAGCCACTTTTTTAACCATTGCTCTGTGCTGTTGCTGTTAGTTCCCGTCAACTCAATTCCGACTCATGGCAACTCCATGTGTTTTAGAGTAGAACTGCTCTATACGGGTTTCAAGACCGCAACCTTTTGGAAGCAGAGTGCCAGTCTTGTCTCCCAAGGCACCTCTGAGTGGATTCTAACTGCCAATCTTTTAACTAGTAGTCAAGCGCTTAACCATTTGTGCCACCCAGGGACTTCACTACTCTATGCTGTTGTTTGGTTGTTAGGTACCGTCGAGTCAGTTCTGACTCATAGCGACCCCATTTACAATGGAACGAAACACTGCCGGGTCCTGCACTATCCTCACAATCATTGTTATGCTTGAGTCTGCTCTTGCAGCAACTGTGTCAGTCCACCTCGTTAAGGGTCTTCCTCTTTTTCGATGACCCTCTACTTTACCAATCATAATGTCCTTCTTCAGGGACTGATTCCTCTTGATAACATGTCCAAAGTATGTGAGACACAGGTTCACTTTCCTTGCTTCTAAGGTGCATTCTAGCTGTACTTCTTCCAAGACAAATTTTTTCATTCTTTCGGCAGACTATGATATATTCAATATTCTTTAACAATACCATAATTCAGAGGCATCAATTCTTCTTTGGTCTTCCTTATTCATTGTCCAGCCTTCACATACATATGAGGCGATTGAAAACATCATAGCTTGGGTCAGGCACAACTTAGTCTTCAAGGTGACATCTTTGCTTATGAACACTTTAAACAGGTCTTTTGCAGCAGCTTTGCCCAATGCAATGTGCCTTTTGATTTCTTGACTGCTGATTCCATGAGTGTTTGATTGTGGATCCAAGTAAAATGAAATCCTTCCCAGCTTCAAGCTTTTCTCCTGTAAAACTCTTACCTATAAAGCCCTAAACAGACATATAGCATCATTGCTACTAATATCAATAAGCAAGGCGGGATTAAGACAATTGACAGCCCTAAACACTGATAATCTGTGGTGCCCCATCCTCTGCTTAGTCACACATTTGAATGGATTATATGAGTTATATTTGTTTTGTTGAGTTTTCAAATTTTTCAAAATCTTTTCTTAAATTATGTAAATTACTCTGTTAATGACTGGTAGACATCCGTACATATCTTTAAATTTACTTCTGAATCTTGGAGAGCTTGATTTATCCAATGAAAACGCTGCAATATATTATTCCACATAACCAACATAAATACATATTCTAGTGTTTGCATTTTGTTGTCAATGTTTTCAGTTTCTCTTTTGGTATTTTCTTTTTGTGTATGGCCTTCAGCAATATTTTCTAAGGCATTTATAATCTGAGTGGACGATTCCAGGATTGCACTTGTTGCTATAGCATACGTTTCCCAATTTGTATTAGAAAAATATTTTAATGCTCAATCATTGCCTAAATGTTTTAAGAACTGCCCATCAGTGAGCAGAGGTGGCAAAAAATGTGTAGAGGACCTAAATAGTGGGAAAAAATTGCTTCTGGACAACAATCTACTGTGTTATGTCCTACAAGATTAAGCGAATGTGCACCACATGGTATGAAAATGGTATATTCATTACTTTCTAAAATTTTCTATTGCATGGTTTTATAACACCCTGACATATTGTCATCATTGTCATAGGACTGGCCTCTGCATGTAGAAAAATTAATTTTGCAAACTTCACATAGATAGTGAAGTACTTGATGTGCAATTTCTTCACCAGTATGAGTTTTTAAGCTAGTAAATGTGATAAATTGTTTGACAGGTTTTCCATCTTTTGGAGATATGTGTCTTAAAACACTACCTAGCTGATTTGTATGAGAAATATCAGGAATGGAATCTACAGACAAACTGAAATATCAACTTATACTTATTTCACTGAAAATAGTTGATTGAACTTTATAACTTATTAAGTCTATTAATTCTTCCTATGTTGCTTTAGACATATACAATGGGTTGCTCTTTCCTGTGTTACAGTATTTTGAGACGTGACTTGCTAAAACTGGATCAAACTGAGCAACAACTCCAAATAAACTCCCAAAATTTCATTTTGTGGGGACTCAAACATTTCATTTCTTCCTCAAAAAGATAGTCCACATTCAGTGATTGTTATAATTGACAGCAACAATGCATTGAAAAACAGTTTTAAAATACTGACGTTCTTCATTAGTTTGTTTCCAGTTCACAACTTAAGCCAAAATCATGTTTTCATTTAAATATGGCAACATATAATCTCTTTGAATTGAATTGTTTCCATGTTTATTAATAATATTCAAGTTGTGCTGATCCCTAAATCTATCTGTAGCAAATCAATAATTAAATGATTTAGGACTGAATAGTTTGCAAATAAAGCAATATACAGAGTTAACTGATGGAGAGTACAGTAGTCACTCCCAGTTATAATTTGCAGCATTAACTTTGCACCCTAGAAATATATTCTGGCTACAGAACCTTGTTTGCTTACTATCCAGAAATTTTTGACACAAATTTTCAAAGAGTTCATCAACACTGTGATGTTGACAATCATTTGCCCTCTTTTGATCCAATAATTTACCTCATTAGAAGAAAAACTATTCCACAAAGTGGGATATGCATTTTCGTTATTTATGGGAATTGCAGATGTGACAATTTTGGTTTCTGAAATAGTTTAACTATCTACCCCATTATTAATTTTTTTTACTACAGCAAGGAATGGATGCAGAATTTGGAACAAATTCTGTTATATTCATATTGCGAATAGTAATTTCAGCACTAGCAGTACTTGTACAATGATTTGCACATAGTAAGCTCTGGTGTTCAATGAAAGAAGTCTCTTCTGATTCATTACATTTTAAAACAGGAAGTTAATTTTGAAATTGTCTTTAGGGATCCACAAATCCTTTTCCTCTTATCTTCTATGAGCTTTTGTTTTTGTGCTCCATTTAGCTGTTGCCATTTCATTTTACTTGGATGAAAACCATGACACTTTTTAAATTTGGTTCTACCATAGCAAATAAATTGGAATAATTGAAAATAAATAAAATTTATAAAAAAAATAAAATTTACAAAATAAAATCTACATTTGAATTTGGATGTTCACCCAAACATTTATATTTAAAAATTAGTAAGCAAAAGAAAATTCATTTCCAACATTTAATTTTGTTCTTCAGGTCTAAGATAGTCAAGAGAAATGGTACTTACAAGGCAGTCAGAAATAATTTCATTAGTTTGTCATACAACGTTTATTGGTGGGCCCTTTGCAGATCTCCAAGAGTGTTTTTTGTCTTGAAATAATACTTCAAAACTTACACACTCACATTCCATCCTTTGATGTTGCATCTTCACAGTTCATTGAACTATTGTTGATACCTGATGGGCGCAAAAGAGATCACAAAGAGCATGATGCAAATACAACGATATGTTCAATCTGAAGACTCGTTTTGGTTCACTTTGCAGGGGACCAGATACTTCACGAGTCAAGTGATTGTAGTGCTGCTGGTACGTTCTTACATGGTTGAAGAGAGAATTGAATGTGAGGTTATGCCTAATCAGTTCAAAATGAAAAGGAAAATATAATTATCATATACAAAATTTATAAAATGATATCAATTTCATTTAGTGCCTTGCCAGTTCCCTTCTACTGCAGCACTCACTTTTCCTTGTGTCCTGTCTGCTTGGCATCTATAGGTCTTTGCTTTGGACAGCTGGCGCCCTGGCTTTGTTGATGCCCTGAGCACATGCTTACATTGTTATTGGGTCATTTGTCCCTGACAATAAGCTAGATAATCTCTAACATTCACGTTTCTATTTTTCTGCTTCATAATTATCACTGATATGTCCAAGAAGCAATTTAATATCAACAAAATATGTTTGAAGACCAACTCTGACATTGATAATAATAATCATTAACACTGAACAATAAGGAAAGCTACCATATACTCAGTGTGCTTGTGATTCAGTCAGTTGACTCAACATTTTATCTGGATGTTGTCCCATTCACTACCACAAGTTTGGATGGCAAATTGCATGATTACTTTAGTAATAATGGTAGATTGCATGATACTCTGGTAATAATAATAATGTGTTGTTTTAATGTTTGGATTATAATTTGAGTCCTTCCTGATTTCTCTTGGTAAAGTCTAATTTCATTTCATCTTGTAAGTCTATAATAATTTGAATGGCTGTTTCAAAAAACATACGCTTTGCTATAAACTTAGCCCTGTTTTATAAAGCATTTTCTAATAGCCTATATTAACTGTTCTGAATAAGAAGTGAAATTAATTTGAATAATCACAGAGAAGTACTGAAAGATTTTCTGGGCAAAAGATTTCCCCAACATAATTTTATCCGGTTGTGCCTACAGCTGAATATCATAGCTGAAATTTCAAGCATAATTCATGATAGCCAATGAATTGGCAATCATTTCCCAAGTATAATTGGCAATAATCAGTAATAACTAATAAACTAGCAAAAGATTTCCCAAGCAAAATTTTATCTGATAGCATCTAGAGCTGAAGGTCAGAGAACAAATTTTAAACACAGTTCATAACTCCAATGTTTTAGATCAGATGACATAATATTCAAATGAATATTTTCCAGTTTTGCTTAAAGATTTTGGCAAAATTTAAAAGACAATCATCTTTGAAATGCAATGATTCAAGAACCAGATTCTTTAATTAGTAGGATTTTTCTGGATTAGGATACAATTGAAGAAATTTAAAAACAATTATGTTTTCTTCTTCATGTTATAAACACTACTCAGTTGTGGTTTGCGATGGTTAAGGTTATGTGTCAGTTTGGCTGGGACTTGATTCTCAGTGGTTTGGCAATCATGTAATGATGTAGTTTGGCAGTTACGTAATGATGCAGTCATTCTCCATGAAGTGATCTGATGTAATTAGCCAAAAAAATTGTATGGGGAGTATCGTCCTGGGTGTGGCCTGCATCCAATATATTTATGGACATTCTGGTAAAGCTTGCTTGCTTTTTCTGGATCTTGCATTTGGCTTGTCATCATCTGACCCCTGGTTCTTGGGACCTGAGCCAGAAGCCTGCTGTCTGACCTGCTGATCTTGGGTTTGTCAGCCCCTGCAGCTACATGACTCAGGAGAAGCCTCCAGCCTGATGAATGACATATGGACTTGGGACTTGCCAGCCTCTACAACTGCATGTGTCATTTACTTGAGATAAATCTCTCTTGTTCTCTCTATGTCCCTCTCTGTCTCTGTCTCTCTTTCTATGTGTGTGTTCACATATACATATACATATATGCTTCACTGGATTTGCTTCTCTAGAGAAGCCAGCATAAGATATTTGGTAACAAAAGTGGTACTAGGGAAGCAAAATTGTAAGGATGAGTTTTCTAAATTGGTTCTTAAGTCTGACTGGTCTTAAAGGTGTGGATATCTGTGCCTCCACTAGTAAACTAATCTATGGTATGAGGTGGCAATAGAAATACAAAAAATATCACCACCAATAGATCAAGTATTGATGAGAAGCAAGGCACTGGGTTATTGCATGTTTGATACTTTATTACAATTTTGTCAGAATAAGAAGTATTGCAATGCTGGTTGCGTGGTCCAACCTTCACTAGAAAAAGTGGTAAAAAAAGAGACGTGCTCAGGGCTTCAGAGTCACAGCTCAAGTGCCACATAAAACACCTCAAAGTAACCACTGTGCCCTGAAAGAAAGCCTTATTTCTTGTAGCAACAGAGTCTTATCGTAGGAGTAGCTGTATTACAACACCAATTGAAATCCCGGCTTGAATGGTGTCTGAAGTTAAAGTGAGGGCACTGATTGGGAATAAATGAAAATCCTGAAACTTGTGTTGGGGGCATATGGACAGATAATCAGGAAGCTGGGGACACTGAACCCCTAAATTCCATTGAACCACTCCTGCAAACAGAACCATCCCTCTTACTCCCATCTGAAAAGATAACTCCATCATTGTCTGCTAAGCCACCCTGCCCAGTAAAACCATTATTCCTTCTGTCTCCATATGATGAGATTAACCCAGCTGTGCCTGAAGAGGCTTTGTCTGTGATATTGACTGGAGTGGTGCCTGGGACATGGCATAGGGCATTGCCTAAAATAGATGCCTTATGAAACACTGATGAATGTTCCCAGGAACCCCCCCGCCACTGCCCATAACTAGACTTAAGTCTGAGTGAGCCTCAAAATGTGAAGTACAAAGTGTGACCAAGAAGGAGGTACACTACACTCCAAAAGAGCTGTTTGACTTTTCTCATATGTACAAACAGAAACCTGGGGAATATGTGTGGGAATGGCTATTAAGGGTGTGGCATAATGGTGCAAGGAACGTAAAGTTGGACCAGTCTGAATTCATTGATATCAGTCCAATAAGCACAAATTCTTCACTCAGTGTTTCAGCTCGAGTGGTTAGGAAAGAATCTAATAATTTATTATTTTGGGTAGCTGAAGCATGGATTACATGGTGGCCTACATTAATCAAGTTGAAGTACCAGACCTGCCTTGCTACATTGTAGAAGAAGGTATCCAAAAGCTTAGGAAATTGACATGTTAGAGTGGATTTATCAAGTTGAACCTAAAGACCCACCCATGGAGTGCTCAGAGGACACACTTTTTACCACAACAGTGAGGAACGAATTTGTGAAGGGAGTCCCAGCCTCCTTGAAGACTGCTGTGATTGCCATTTTATTTAAGTAAGATTTGACAGTGGGAATTTCCCTAACTGAATTAAGACATCTAAGTACAATAGGCTGATTGGACCCCATGGTGGTAGGGGCCAAGTGGTGGGACTCAATTAACAAAGACAAGGTGGGTGTGGTTACTGTACTGGACAGTAGAGTCAAAACAGTGATCAAAATAGCCTGACTTGTATGGACTTATGGTGTTGGCTGCTTAGCTATGGTGTCCCTAGGAGTAAAACAGGTGGATAATTGGCTAAAAGTTTACTTGATCTGGACAAGCGGAGGAATTGTAGCCCAAGTGAACAGCAGTCTAACTCAAGTCACCAGAATAGAGAGTCATGTTCCCTCAATGTAACTTTAAGCCAGGTTATAGACCCACAACTCCTTGAATGAAGGGGAGACCAGTTCCCCTTGAGGAAGGGCAACACTACACTGCTAAAAATGTATACTGTTAATCTTTCTCTCAGCCTTCCCAAAAGTGATCTACAGACTTTTACGGGACTGACTGTCCATTGGAGAAGAGGAAATAATCAGACTTTTGGGGGAATACTGGATACTGACTCTGAATGGACACTAATTCCAGGAGACCCAAAATATCCCTGTGGCCCATCGATCAGAGTGGAGGTATATGGTGGTCAGGTTATTGATGGAGTCTCAGCTCAAGTTCATCTCTCAATGGGTCCAGCAAATCCCTGAACAAATCTTGTAGTGATTTCCCCAGTTCCATAATGCATAATTGAAATAGATATACTCAGCAACAGGCAGAATTCCCACATTGGATCCCTGACAAGTGGAGTAAGAGCTATTATGGTAGCAAAAGTCAAGTTGAAGCCATTACAACTGCACCTAACTAGGAAAATAGTAAACCAAAAGCAATATTGCATTCCTGAATGGATTACAGAGATTAATGCCACCATAAAGGACTTTAAAGATGCAGGGGTGGTGATTCCACTGCATTCCCCTTCAGCCTGCCTATTTGGCTTGTGCAAAAAAACATGGATCTTGGAGAATGACAGTAGATTATCGAAAACTTAACCAGGGGGTGACTCCAATTGCAGCTGCTGTTCCAGATGTGGTTTCATTTCTTGAGCAGATTAATGCATCTCATTGTACCTGGTATTAAGCTATTGATCTGTCCAATGACTTTTTTTTTTTTCAATTCCAGTTTTGAGGATCACCAGAAGTAGTTTGCTTCAGCTAGCAAGGCCAGCAATACATCTTCACTGTCCTACCTCAGAGGTATATTAACTTTCCAGACCTATGTCATAATTTATTCCACAGAGAGCTTGATCACCTTTCCCTTCCGCAAGAATTCACACTAGTCCATTACAGTGATGACTCATTGGACCTTGTAAGGAAGCAGTGTCAATGACTCTAGATTAATAGGTAAAACATTTGCATACTAACCCATTGAACCCATTGCTGTCAAGTCAATTCTGACTCATAGCAGCTCTATAGGACAGAGTAGAACTGCCCTATAAGGTTTCCAAGGAG
Source organism: Trichechus manatus latirostris (assembly GCF_000243295.1). NCBI lineage: Eukaryota > Metazoa > Chordata > Mammalia > Sirenia > Trichechidae > Trichechus > Trichechus manatus. Next base: position 16,420,915 of record NW_004443970.1, read on the forward strand.
AGGCTGGTGGATTCAAACTGCCCATCTTTTGGTTAGCCACTGAGCTCTTAACCACTGTGCAACCAGGGCTCCATTTGCATGCTAGAGGGTGGGAAATTAATCCTGCAAAAATTCAGACACCTTCTACCTCTCTGAAATTTCTACAGGTCTAGTGATGTGGTGCTTGTCAAGGTATTCCTTCTAAAGTAAAGGATAAGTTGTTACATCCGGCCCCTCCCACAACTGAAAAAGCGGCATAACACCTGGTGGGCCTCTTTGGATTTTGGAGTCAATATATCCCTCGTTTAAGTGTGCTACTGTATTAGTCATCTAGTGCTGCTGTAACAGAAATACCACAAATGGATGGCATTAACAAACAAAAGTTTATTCTTTCACAGTCTAGTAGGCTACAAGTCCAAATTCAGGGCTCCAGCTCCAGACGAAGGCCTTCTCTGTGGGCTCTGGAGGAAGATCCTTGTCATCAATCTTTCCCTCAGTTAGGAGCTTCTCTGCACAGGAACCCCAGGTCCAAAGGATGAGCTCTGCTTCTGGCATTGCTTTCTTGGTGGTATGATGTCCCCTTGTCTCTCTGCTTCCTTCTCTCTTTTGTATCTCAAAAGAGATTGGCTTAAGACACAATCTAATCTTACAGGTTGAGTCTTGCCTCATTAATATAACTGCCACCCATTCACTTCATTAACTTCATAGAGGTAGAATTTACAACACATAGGAAAATCACATCAGATGACAAAATGGTGGACAATCACACGATACTGGGAATCATGGTCCAGCTAAATTGATACGTATGTTTTTGGGGGACACAATTTAATCCATGACACCTACTCTGGCATATTTTTTTGTGACTAGAAAAGCTGATGGTTTTGATGCCATGCAAGCTACTCTGCCATTTGTGCCATATGACCTAGCTGCTTCAATGGTGCCTGAAGTGTCAGTGTTAAATAGAGATACTGTTTGGAGTCTTTGGCAGGCCCCTATTGGTGAATCACAGCACATACCCTTAGGATTTTGGAGTAAAATCCTGCCATCCTCTGCAGACAACTACTCTCCTTTTGAGAAACAACATTTGACTTGTTACTGGGCCTTAGTAAAGACTGAATGCTTAACCATGGGTCACCCAATCATCTTTTAGCCTGAGTAGCTCATCATGGACTGGGTTCATAAAGCTGGACATGCACAGCAGCATTCCATCATTAAATGGAAGTGGTGTATATAAGATTAGGCTTGAACAGGGCCTGAAGGCACAAGATAGTTATGTGAGGAAGTGTTAAAAATGCCCATGCATGGTCTCCACTCCTGTCACCTGCCCTCTCCCAGTCTGTGCCTATGGCCTCATGGGGAGTTCCTTATGATCAATTGACTAAGGAAGAGAAAACTTGTGCCTGGTTTACAGATAGTTCTGTGTGATATGCAGGCACCACTCCAAAGTGAACAGCAGTAGCCTGGCAGACCATTTCTGAGAACTCACTGAAGGACAGCTGTGAAGGGAAATCCTCCCAATGGGCAGAATTTCGAGCAGTGCACCTGTTTGTTTACTTTGTTTGGAAAAAGAAATTGCAAGATGTGCAATTATATACTGATTTATGGGATGTAGCTAATGGTTTGGCTGGAAGGAATGTGATTGCAAATTGGTGACAAGGAGGTGTGGGGAAGAGGTGTGTGGATAGACATCACTGAATGAGCCAAAGAAATGAAGATATTTGTGTCTCATGTGAATGCTCACCATAGTGTGACCTGGAAAGAGGAGAATTTTAACAATTAACTTGACAGGATGACACGTTCTGAGAAAACCAGTCATCCTTTCCCCATGTACTCACATCATTGTCCAATGCGCTCATGAAAAAAATGGCCATGGTGGCAGGGATGGAGGTTTATGCATGGGCTAAGCAATATGGACTTACATTCACCAAGGCTGACTTGGCTACAGATACTGCTGAATACCCAATCTTCCAGCAGCAGAGACCAACACTGAGTCTCTGATATGATGCCATTCCTCCAGGCCATCAGCCAAGAACCTGGTGGCAGGTTGATTACATGTGACCACTTCCAGCATGGAAAGGGCAACATATCTTCTTACTGGGATAGACAGTTACTCTGGATAAGGATTTGCCTCCCATGCATAAAATTCTTCTGCCAAAACTACCATCCGTGGACTCACAGAATGCTTTATCCACCATCATGGTATGTCACACAGCATCGCTTTGGATCAAGGGACTCATTTCACAGCAAATGAAGTACAACAATGGGCTCATGCTCATGAAATTCACAAGTGTTCTCATGTTCCCAATCATTCTGAAGCAGCTAGCTTGATAGAACAATGGAACGGTCTTCTAAGGACACAATTATGGCACCAGCTATGGGGCAACACTTAGCAGGGTTGGGGCAATATTCTCCAGGAGGCTGTATATTATCTAAACCACCGTTCAACATATGGTGCTGTTTCTCTCATAGCCAGGATTCATGTGTCCAGGAATGAAGGGGTGGAGATGGGAGTGGCACCAGTTACTAACCCTAGTGACCCGCTGGCAAAATTTTTGTTTCCTGTCCCTGTGACCCTATGCTATGTGGGTCTAGAGGTCTTAGTTACAAAGAGAGGAATGGTCCCACCTGGGTACACAACATGGATTTCATTGAATTAGTAGTTAATAACGTCACTGGCCACTTTGGGATCCTCATGCCTCTGGATCAACAGGCAAAGAAGGGAGTTACCATATTGACTGGTGTGATTGACCTTGACTATCAAAGGGAAATTAGATTGATGTTGCATCATGGAGGTAAAAAAAAAAAAAACAGTGTCTGGAATACAGGAGATCCCTTGGGGCATCCCTTAGTCCTACCATGCCCTGTGATTAAAATCAATGGAAAACTACAGTCACCCAATTCTGATATTAGTAATGGCCCAGACACTTCAGACATAAAGGCTTGGTTCATTCCACCAGGCAAAGAAAAATGACCGGCTAGGGTGCTTGCTGAGGGTAAAGGGACTAGGGAATGGGTAGTGGAAGAAGGCAGTTCTAAATACCAGTTACGACCACCTGAGTAGTTGCAGAAATGAGGATTGTAATTGTTATGAATATTTCTTCCTTGCATGTGTGTATCAAATAATTTTGTTTTCTTCACTTATAAAATATAGATTTAATGGGGCTAGTGTGTTTTTGGTTGTAGGCACGTTAGTTGTATCATGTTAGATGCAAATAAGACTTTGTAAATGTCTTTATTTAGAGATCGTGTATGGTTTAATATGTGTACATGTGCCAAGTTGGCAAGGGGTAGACTGTGATGGTTAAGGTTGTGTGTCAAATTGTCTAGGGCATGATTCTTGGTAGTTTGGCAGTTATGTAGTGATGTAGTCATTCTCCATGATGTGATCAGCCATTCAATTGTTTCTTCTGAAGTGTGGCCTGCAGCCAATATATGTGGACATTCTGGCAAAGCTTGCTTGTTTTGTCTGGATCTTGCATCTAGCTTGCTATTGTCTGACTTCTGGTTCTTGGGACTTGAGCCAGCATTCTGCCATCTGACCTGCTGATCTTGGGTTCATCAGCCCCTGTAGCTACAAGAATCAGGGGAAGCCTCTAGTCTGATGCCTAACCCACAGACTTGGGACTTGCTAGCCTTTACAACTGCATGAGCCATTTTCTTGAGATAAATCTCTCTGTATATATTTATATACACTTCACTGGTTTTGCTTCTATAGAGAACCCAGCCTAAGATATGGCTATTGTGCCAATCCATCTTATTGAGAGTTTCCGTCATTTTTGCTGTTCCTCTACTTTACCAACCATGATGTCCTTTTCTAGATATGTCTTTCCTGATGACATGTCCAAAGTAAGCCAGCCAAAGTCTTACCATCCTTGCTTCTAAGGAGCATTCTCTTGTATTTCTTCTAAGACAGATTTGTTTATTCTTCTGGCAGTCCATAGTATATTCAGTATTATTAGGCAACTCAACAGTTCGCATGCATCAATTCTTCTGTCTTCCTTTCTTGTTAGATGCTGAAAAATAACTGGTGATAAAATCTGAAATCAGGAGCATATGCAAATGTGACAGGGGTCAGTTATCTATTACCATATAGCCTTATACCTATAATCTTAATGGCTTAAACACACACACACTTATCTGACAGTTGCTTTGAGTCAAGAATCTGGTCAAGCCTTAGCAGGATCCTGCACTTCAGGGTCTCACAAAGCTGTACACAGTGTGTTAACGTGTCTCATCCAAAGCTTGACTGGGGAATGGTCCGCTTCCAAGTTCACATGGTTGTTGGCATCTTTCAGTTCTTAGAAGATTGTAAAATTTAGGGGCCCAGTTTCATGCTGTATATCTGCCACAGGACTCTCCCTCAGTTTCTTGCTAAGGGAGTCTTCAAAATACGCCTCCTTTTGTCTTTGAAAGGTGTCCTGATGGTACAGTTGTTAAAGTGATTGACTGCTAACTGATAGGTCAGCAGTTTGAAACTACCAATGGCTCCACAGGAAAAAGATGTGGCCGTCTGCTTCTGTAGAGATTTACAGCCTCAGAAACCCTATGGGGTTGCCGTGAGTGAGAATGGACTTGATGGCAGAGGTTTTGGTTGTTCGGGTTTTCTTCTTTAAAGCTATCAAGAAAGGAGTCTCAGGAAGATTGATGTTACAACTTATGCGACATAATCACATATGAGCAATCATGTGCATTTCCTCATGGGCCACTTTCGACACTACACTCAAATGGAGGAGATTATGCACTGGTGTGAATACCAGAATTTGGGTGGACATGCCTGTCATGCTGAAATTTCTGTCCTATGATTTTGATAGCAAGTTTTAGAAAGGAAACTAATTTGGTAACCACATAGTTTTTATCAGAAAAGGACATACTGAGAATATGAGTAAGAGTAATTTTTTTAAAATCTGGTCACTGAGAATTCAATATTATGATTCGAGTACAGGTTTGAGGATTGCCTGTGAATTTAAGTTTGCTATGAAAAAAACGGGCTACTTTCCCTCTACACTTCTTGTAGCATACAGGAACACTACTGAAATATTTATACAGCTTGTATAACTGCATCTAGAAATTATGTATTTGATATAATCTATTAAATCACATTTTTTTTTATCCTTGTCTTTTAAAAGCATTTTTGACAACCTGAGCTCACCTGCATCAGAAGCTCCAGAATACTCCATAACTGTGGTTATTCAGGTATCAGCTTAGTTGCCCAATTCATTTTAAGTTATAGTAGGATGTGCTTAAAGGAGTACGTATTACTGAGTGGAATTTAAATAATTATGTCTTAATACGTATATGAATTCTAAAGCATCTTCATGTTTTAAATTTCAGCTGATAAAATTTCTCATGGAGTAGTAATAAAAATAAAGTAACACATATAAATGCATATATATATTTTTTAATTTTTTTTATTGTACTTTAGGTGAAGGTTTACAGAACAAATAGTTTCTTGTTAAACAGTCAGTACACGTATTGTTTTATGACATTGGTTAACAACCCCACAACATGTCAACACTCTCCCTTCTCAACCTTGGAGGACCTTTTTTGTAGTTGTTGTTGAAAATACACATAGCCAGATACACCATTTCAAAAATTTCTACATGTACAATTCAGTGACATCAATTACGTTTTTCCAGTCGCGCTGCTATTCTCACTTTAGATGAAGGCTTACTGAACAAAATAGTTTCTCATTTAACAGTTAGTACACATATTGCCACTATAACAATGGTTAACAACCCCACTACATGTCAACACTGTCCTTACTCAAACTTGGGTTCCCTATCGCCAGTTTTCCTGTCCCCTTCTGCCTTCTAGTCCTTGTCCCTGGACTGCTGTGCCTCTCTAGTCCAGTTTTGTTTTATGGGGCTGTCAAATCCCCAGCTGCACGGTGAACCTCAAGAGTGACTTTACCACTGGGCTAAAAGGGTGTCTGGGGGCCGTACTCTCAGGGTTTCTCCAGTCTCTGTCAGGCCAGTAAATCTGGTCTTTTTTTGTGTGTTAGAATTTTGTTCTACATTCTTCTCCAGCTCCATCCAGAACCCTCTGTTGTGATACTGGTCAGAGCAGTCAGTGGTGGTAGCCGGGCACCATCTACCTGTACTGGACTCAGTCTGGTGGAGGCATTGGTAGCTGTGGTCCATGAGTCCATTGGGCTAACCTTTTCCTTGTATCCTGTTCTCTTCATTCTCCCTTGCTCCCGAAGGGGTGAGACCAGTGGAGTATCTTAGATGGCTGCTCGCAGGCTTTTAAGACCCCAGATGCTACTCATCAAGGTAGAATGTAGAACACTGTCTTTATAAACTGTGTTATGCCAGTTGAGCTAGATGTTCCCCAAGACCATGGTCCCCACAGCCCTCTGCTCAGCAATTCAGTCCCTCAGGGAGTTTGGATGTGTCTATGGAGCTTCCATGACCTTCCCTTGTACAAGTTGTGCTGGCTTCCCCAGTATTGTATACTGTCTTACTCTTCACTGAAAAATGCATATATATTTTTATTTATATTCTTTAATTTCCCTAGATATGGTAACTTCATGTTTATTAAAAGATTGTTACATGTTTAGGCACAGTTTTGCTGAAACAATAAAACTCTGTTTTCTTATTTCTTTTCATATCTTCCTCCCAATATTGTTAATAACAAGAAATTTGGAGTAAGATCATGTGAGTGTCAATGCCAGCTCCTTCACTTACTAGTTGTATGAGCTGAAAATTTAGGTAATCATTTGAGCATCTGTTTCCTCATCTGTAAAAATAACAAGAGATAATTATACTTGCCTCACAGGGTGGTGGTAAGGATTAAATAAGATTGAAAATCTAATGTGCTTAATGAAGTTCCAAGCACAAGGTTGGCATGAAGTCCATGCTAATTTCTTCCCTTTGTCCTACATTTATATATAACTTTTACAGTTTACAAATGGTGATTCTTTTGGAATTTTTCCTCCAAAAAAAAGTCCAGGCATCCATAAAGGGAAGTCTCTTTCTGAAATTGGGATAACTACAATGAGTAAAACCACTTAGGTTCATTGATTATAAGCTCTATTAAATGTTTCTCAAATATTTTTGATAAATTAATTTTTAACCCTCAAGTGGGTCACTGCAGGATTTTGTTTTTGTCTTTGTTTAGCAATTTCTGCTTTATCTAAATGAAACTTTGTTTAGTGGTTCACTGCGTTTATTGAGGGTTACCTAGTTATTAATCTCTTCCAGTACACTTATGAAAAAATAAGACGTTGACATATAATACTAAAATATTTGGTTCATATCTCCATCAATGAAATTTTGAACATCTGATATGTGCAAATCACTGTAAGACCTACAATGAAAAAAATTAAAACAATAATAAAACTTGATTGAGCATTTATTGTGTTTGGCACTCTTCTAAGTAAATATACTTATATAATAACTTAAAACTTACATCAATCCTTTGTGGTAGGTGCTATCAGCACCATTTTATATATGTGAAAACTAAGGCATAGAGAGGTTAAGTAACTGGCTGTACGTCACAAAACTAGTAATGGAAAAAGCCAGAATTCAAACCAGGAAGCCTGACTCTAAAGTCTCTACTTTCTATCAGTGGACAAAGACATCTAGCAGCTCATGACTGAATATTTATCAAATAGTTTTTATCTTACTGGTTTGATAAAACATGTTTATTTTTTTTGTAAGCAAATATTAGCCATGAATGTACAAAAGTTTATGATTACTTGCAGTGAAATTCACCTTGTTACTGTAATGAAATTTTGATGTTTTAGTTATGCTGATGTTGATTTTAACAGCGTTCAGGATTTAACAAAATAATATAAAAGAACACTCATTAAGAGCTCAAAGTTAATTAATTGAAAAAATTCCCCCAACTCTCAGTTTGATGTTTTCAAATATAAGAGAATATGTTCAAATACCATTAGGAAGTCTCCTTATGATTCCTCTGAATGACTAAACCAGTATGAGCTGGGGAAGCCTTCTTCCAGTGCTCTTTACTCACTAATTCAAGAGTTCCCCTGAACACCCCAGGGCTTTACAGAGGTGGCGAGAGTGGCCTCGTTTGTAAGTTTTAGCCATCATATCCACATTTCTCAATTTGGATAAATGAAACTATTAAATGCTCTGAAGATAGAGTGGATGTGGTGGTGACTTTGGTCTTTTGCCTTTTTCCTTCCCCTCAAGGCTGGTAGGAGGTGTCTATCTGGCCATTGGATCATCTCTAAATATTCAATATTTCCTTTGTAGGTGTTGTTAAAAGGCAATACAAAGATATTGAGGAGTTTGGAATATATTCACTACACCTGTATTTGTGAGAAGGCCAACTTATATTATTTCACAATCCAGAACTTTGGTGGGGAAGAAAACCAAAACCAAACTAAACCCCTTGCCATTTCTTTATCTTCTAAGGGACCGTATTTATGAGCTCTGGCTAAACATTTGTTAAAGTAAAACATTTTGAAAAAGTGTAGTCATTACTTGAAAGGATAACTTTGCCTGTTCTGGACGCAATAAACACACACTTCATATCTTCCAAGCTTTCCTTCAAGATGACTATTTACTGCAATAATAGCTCACATTTATTGAGTACCTATTCTGATATAGCTTGCATACATTGAATCACAGAATCATATTACAACCGTATATGATGGATAATCTTATTAACCCATTTTACAAAGAAAAAGAATAACAGAGAGATCAAGTAACTTGCCCACATTCTCACAGCTAGTGATGGAGAAGTATTTGAACTGAGAGGTTTTTCTCTCCAGACATGCTCACTCGACTATACTAGGCTATGTGTCTTTGGTATTTTCTTGATGTAGGCTATACTACTTGTAGTGATGTAAAAGTGAAATAGTAGCACTGATGTATTTCTGATTTAGTAATTGAATTGGTTGGAAAACTTAAACAAAATAGAGATTCTCAAGGCTGTTAAGCAGTTCCCCTTTGTTCAGGCCAGTAGAGTCCTGTCAGATACAGTTCTCTCCCATGCTTCAGGTCTACCAGCCAGGAAGTCTTTGACTCTAAGCTCCTTGGGTGGAGCCTAGAAATATAGAGGCAGACTGGCTGATAAAAAAACACCTTAATAGATGAAATAAGAAACTCTAGCCAAAGAGACAACTCAGAAACCTGTAGACATTGAGAGGGCAAGCCAAGATGAAGAGATGATGTATTCTATGCTATGATAACAGCCCTGTAAACCAGGCCTGCTTCTGACTGGTTTGTGAGAAAAAGTCTTGTTCTGAAGCTCACTCGTAGAGAAAACGGCAGCAATGCTCAACCTATTTTGAGAGTTCTTGAGAGTAAGGTTGTTGTACTCCGTTGAATATGATCTGTTAAATACTGATAATCTTGGGGCAGTTAAAACAACTAGAGGGAAGCAACCATATTTAATTTTGTGTGTTTTTTTTTTAAAATTGAGTTTCCCTTTGGTGAAATTTTAAAATATCCTTAACATTTAACGTTTATATTTTCTAAAATCAATGAATTATTCAATTGTCACGAAGATGATTTCTTAAAACTTTAAGTAATGAGGAAGGTGTGCTGTATTTTCAGATAATGCTAATTTTCTTAACAATCTATTCCCCTAGCACTGCTATGGAACAGTTTACTTGGTTGGTGGATACAAGCTGTTCTTTATTTCAAGTTGGTAAATATTTTGCATGAGAAATGTGCTAGAATCTTCTGTCAGAATATAAAGATAAATATAATTTATTTCCTGTTATCAAGTATTTAAATTTTAGTTGACAGGATAACAAATAAATAATAAAAATAATTAACATTTGCCAGGGTCTTACTCTGTGCCACACAATGTTTAAGCACTTTGCATTTATTAAATCCCTTAATTGTAAAAACAATCTGATTGCTGTTTTTATCCTCATTTTAAAGACAAGGAAACTGAGGCCCAAAGAGCTTTAGTATTTTGCTGTAGATTATCTAGCCAGAAAGTTTAACTAGATATAAACCCAGATGTTCTGGTTGCAATGCCCTTTCTATGATTTTTCATATGTAAATAAGTATGCTGAAGGGCATAGTAAGATACCTCTTGGTTAGATGGAGTGATAGAGAAGGCACAAGCACTGGCTTCAGGAAGAAAGGAGTTTGATGCAGACTTGGCTCTTACAGTAATTACAATCAGTGTGTCCTTGAGTAAATTACCTACTAGGTCCAAGCTTCTGTTTTCCCATGCATAAAATGTGATTTATTATATTTTGTACCTCATCATTTCATAATGATTTAAAAAATAACCTAAACAATATCATGAAGTCTGATGTTTAGTGAGTAGATACAATACGTTAGTGCTCTTTACTGCCTGGGGAAAAATGGCAAAACTTTGCAAATAAGGAAGAATTCATATCTAGATGGAATCAAGAACAGCATTTTAGAGGAAGTCACAGTTGAGGTATGGCCTGATGGACTGGTTCGTTTTCTACAGTCAGGATGAGTAATTCACACAGAAGGCTGAAAGAATTGCTCATAAAGTTCTGAGGCAAAGATATTAAGAATTTTTTTCTGGCAATACCATCATATATAATAGAGTTAATATTAATGATATAGAGAGAGCTCAAATATAAATACGCAAAAGGTAAACAATCCAATAGGAAAAAAATGAGCAGAAAACCCAAAGAAGCACTTCACAAAAGTGAACATTCATAAGGTCAATGCATCTATGAACACATGATATACGACAGTGATATTGTTGTAGAAAGTGCAATCTATTAACGATCACAGTATGCAATTAAAATCACATGACCATATAGAAAAATTTAAAAATTTGAAATTCCTAGCAGTGGTGAGATGTGCAGCAACAGGAACTCTCATACCCTGATTGTGGCAGTATCAAAATTTGTCACAAATTTTATCTAATTATATAATCAATTTGGAAATATTTTGACATTCCTAAGACCCAATGATTCCACTCCTAGAAACGTGTGCACATTTACATCAATATACATATATGATAATGATTATAACAACATAGTTAATAATAGTTTCAAACTGGAAAGGACCCAAGGATCATCAAAGGTAAGAAGGTTGAATAAACTGAACTCAAACAATGGACTGCTATATAGCAATGAAAATGAATGAGTAACAAAAACATGTAACAACATGGATTAACTTCAGAAACATGTTGGGCAAAAAGAAAAAAGTCAAAAATGAATACATAGTGTGATATGATTGTATTTATCTTTTTAGAATATATATAAAATGAAAAGAATTATAAAGAAAACCAAGAAGTTAAGATTTCAACACAAATATCTGAATCATAGTCACCAGCAGAAGAGAGGAAGGAGGAATAGCTGTGTAGAGGTACCTATGACTACCAAGTTAGAGGTGAAATTGTGTTTCTTCTAAAAACTCAGTGGTATTTTTCACGTGCTCACGTTAACCTACTTGTTAAAACTGTGTGTGTATGTGTGTTTTAGAAATCCTTTTGCACGGGAGCTATATCATAATTTTTTAAGTTATCAAAAAACGTAGTACTGTTGACAGTACCAAAAACCAGTTTCCATTGAGTTGATTCTGACTCATGGCAACCACTTTAGTGTCAGAGTAGAACTGTGCTACATATGGTTTTCAGTGGTTGGTGTTTTGGAAGTAGATCACCAGGCCTTCCTTCTGAGGAGACTCTGGATGGACTGGAACCTCCAACTTTTTTTTTTTTCTTTTATTGTACTTCAGGTGAAGGCTTACAGAACAAATAGTTTCTCATGAAACAGTAGTACACATATTGTTTTATGACATTGCTTAACAACCCCACAACATGTCAACCCTCTAACTTCTCAAACTTTTTTTTGGTGAAAATATACATAGCCAAAGATACACCATTTCAAAAATTTCTACATGCACTGTTCAGTGACACTGACTATGCTCTTCCAACTGTGCTGCTATTCTCACTTAAGATGAAGGCTTACAGAACAAAATAGTTTCTCATTTAACAGTTACTACACATGTTGCCCTATGACAATGGTTAACAATCTCACATCAACAATATCCTTACGCAACCTTGGGTTCCCTATCACCAACTTCCTTGTCCCCTTCTGCCTTCTGGCCCTTGTCACTAGACTCCTGTACCTCGTTAGTCTCATTTGGTTTTACTGGGCTGTCCACTCCCAGGCTGAATGGTGAACCTTGGAGATAACTTCACCACTGAGCTAAAAGTGTATCTGGGGGCCATACTCTCGGGGTTTCTCCAGTCTCCTTTAGGCCAGTAAATCTGGTCTTTTTTTTTGTGAGTTAGAATTTTGTTCTACATCCTTCTGCAGCTCTGTACAGAGCCCTCTGTTGTGATCCTGGTGGAACCTCCAACTTTTCAGTTAGCTGTGGAGTGTGTTAACTGTTTGCATGAGGATCTGACATAATAGTATCTTGGAATTTTATAGTTAAATATAAGCAAGCCTTTGCTTTGCAGTTAGTAATTTAGTTCAATTGTTCTTATTGTTAGGTTCCCTCAAGTCTGTTCTGACACATATCGACCCTATGTACAACAGAACAGAACACTCCCCCCTCCTGCACCATCCTCACAATTGTTGCTATGTTTGAGCTCATTGCTGCAGCCTTTATGTCAGTCTGTCTTGTTCAGAATCTTCCTCTTTTTCTCTGACCTTTTATTTTACCAAGCAGGATGTCCTTTTCCAGGAACTTGTCCCCCCTGATAACATGTTCAAAGCATGTGAGATGAAGTCTCACCATTCTTGCTTCTAATGGGCATTCTGGCTGTAATTCTTCCAAGACAGATTTGTTCATACTTCTGGCAATCAATGGTATATTCAATATTCTTTGCCAGTACCATAATTCAAAGACATCAATTCTTCTTTGGTAGTCCTTGATCATTGAGCAGCTTTCACATGCATATGAGGTGATTGAAAATACCATAGCTTGGGTCAGGTGCACCTCCTTCCTTAAAGTGATATCTTTGCTTTTCAACACTTTAAAAAGGTCTTTTGCAGCACATTTGCCCACTGCAGCATGTTGTTTGATTTCTTGACTGCTGCTTCCATGAGCATTGATTGTGGATCCAAGTAAAATGAAATCCTTGACAACTTCAATCTTTTCTCCGTTTATCATGAATGTTGCTTATTGGTCCAGTTGTGAGGATTTTTGTTTTATTTATGTTGAGGTGCAGTCAATACTGAAGGATATATGCTTTGATCTTCATCAAGTCCTCTTCAAGTCCTCTTCACTTTCAGCAAGCATATCACAGGTTGTTAATGAGCCTTCTGCCAATTCTGATGCCTTGTTCTTCTTCATATAGTCCAGCTTCTCATATTATTTGCTCAGCATATAGATTGAATAAACCCTCCTCAAAAAACCAAAAAACAAAAACCTGTTGCCATCCAGTAGATTCTGACTCAAAGAGACCCTATAGGACATAGTAGAACCGCCACTTAGTGTATCCAAGGAGCAGCTGGTGGATTTTAACTGTCAACTTTTTGGTTAGAAGCCAAGCTTTAATCACTGTGCCACCAGGGCTGCACAGATTGAATGAGCATGGTGAAAGGATACAACCCTGATGCACATCTTTCCTTATTTTAAACCACACAGTATCCCCTTATTCTTTTCAAACAACTGCCTCTTGGTCTATGTACATGTTCCACATAAGCACAATTAAGTGTTCTGGAATTGTCATTCTTCACAATGTTATCAATAATTTGTTATGATCCACAGCTGAGTTCAGTAAGAGATTCTGTTTCATATAAGGCCAATTAACAAAGGGCCCTGAGTATTGCCAGAGCTGTGCCTTGAACTAAACTAAATAAATAGAGATGGGAAAATTTATCAGTTTATGTAGTATAAATGGTATTTTTATTTTCATTTTGACATGACAATTTCTCTGATTATTACAATTTTTTGTGTGCATTTAATGAGAAGCTTCTTTTTCTTCTTCTGTGGTGAATAGTGCAAAAATTAAAAAAAAAGGACATGTACACATTCCTGTGTTTTCTTTACCAGAGCTTAAAGGAAATTAATTTGAAGCAAGTTATACAACAACAGGCAGGGCTTTTGTTCATGAGGGTACATATTTGATAAAATGAATGGAAGTCCCTGGAATCTTATAAGGTGTGACTCAGATTCAGCACCCAGTGGTTTCTCTCTTAAGGCTGATGCCTAGGCATTCTTCTTGGTAAAGTGAAACTAATTATCAACAGTCTCTAGACATTAAAATCAGCTGTGTGGCTTTGAAAGAGCAGAAACAGGTGGAAAATTGTGAAGATATTATCACTAATTCACTGATGTCAATTTCTACACAGGTAAATGGCCATTGCTTTGCCCGAAAATAGATATAAGAAGTGGGTCAGTGCTGAGGGTTAGATAAAATTGTGCCATTCTGGAAAATTACCAGGTATTTAGAAAACTACTCCTTACAGTACTGTGATGGTTAAAATTGTGTGTCACCTTGGCAGGGCCATGATTCTCAGTGTTTATATGTGATCACTCTCATGACGGAATCTGCTGTGAGTAGCCAATCATTTGTAAGGGAGTTTCCTACGGGGTGTGGCCTGCATCTGAGTATAAGCAGACATTCTGGCTTTTTGCTCATTCTGGATCCTGCTGCCGCCTCCTGCTCGTCTGACCTTTGGTTCTTGGGACTTGCGCTATCAGCTTATCCACCGATCTTGGGATTGGTCTATCTTCACAGCCTGCCAGCAGGAGCCCCGCTCCCCGATCTGGCTATGTGAATTGCGATAAGCCCCTATCCTGATCCATGTACTTGAGACATTCCAGTCTCTACAATCACGTGAGCTGTTTCCTTAATATAAATCTCTCTCTACATATATTTTTAAGCTTTACCATTTTGTTTCTCTAGAGAACTCAGCCTAAGACAAGTACTTACTGACTTTTATTGTAAATGTAATTATAAATATGATATTGCTAATGACCAGTAATTATCTACTGGGGAGAGATTAGAATTCTGGTTCAAGTTGCAATGTAAAAGTCCTTTTCTCTAATTTATTTTTAGATTTGTCACTTCGCTGGACAACTTTTATTTAAACTGTGACACCTGAGATTTTAATTCAGACTGCTTAAATATAACCTTCAATAATACCCTTCTCAGATTCTACTATTATTTGTAACTCTAAGATGATTTGTCTCTAATATCTCTTTTGTGACTCACAAAAGCTTCTGAGAAATCTCATATGAATACATATGTAACATATTGATGCTTCCAATTAAAACATGGTATTTAAAGTGGTGAGTTTTGTTCAATTGGTTTTAATAAACAAATTAAGTCCTTCCTTGTTATCATCACTCATAGGCCTCATAAATATCAACACATTCTCTCATATTTAGGTCTTTAGCCATCAAGCATCTATTCACTCCATTTTTCATACCAAAGTTGTGAATACTCCTTGTTTTGAAGTTCCAGGAAGACAAGTCTAATTTTCCAGAGTCTGAAACAATTGCACAGTTAGGTCAAATTGAACCACAGCTGGAGGTAGGCTGACTGATCTTTCTGATCTCTCCTGTTTTGATTACCATACAAATAGGCAGATATGTATTTTTTCTCTTCACCTTTGAGGAACTCAACTTGGAGGCAATCCACAGCAGGGAGCAAAATTGTAGGCAATGGAGCATGCCATCTGGTAGGAATATGCTGGAAAAGCTTCAGCTTTCTCATTTCGACAAAAGTAAAAGTCTATTAATTCAGCTTCTTGCTTGGCTGAGAAATAAATTCCACAAGTCTCAAATTTCATCTGGTTTACTACATGTCTGGCTCTAACATGTACAATGAAAGCCAGACAGTTTGGCTGAAAATATTGTTCCTCTCTCAGCTTTTAGAAATTGGAGGGGAAAATAGTGTTGTTTTTTTAAATTCAGAGTCCCTCCTTTTCCTGGCTCCATGGTATCGATCTGGAATGCATAGTCTGTCTGTTTGGGCTGTTCCTTGGGTGGTGACAGAAGGACTAAATATTGCTTCTTGAGGAGGAAGTGTAATGATGAGAAAGAGGGTTACCCAAATCAGCACACCTGTTAGTAGGACGCTATGCGGAGATCTTCACACCAGTCTTCTGTGCCTTGCACTAGCAAAGATCTTTGAATCTTCTGTTTTTGGGACATAGCTGCCTTTGACACCTGTCATAGCACCCAATGATTGTACAGTTTGGACCATACTCTCTTTTCTATGTCTCTACAAATACATTATAAGAGTTTTCCAGAATGTTCCTTAGAAGTGAGAATGGCTGAACTTTGGCTAACTTCTTTCGGACACATCATCAGGAAAGACTAAACACTAGAAAACAACATCATGTTTGGTATAGTAGAGGGTCAGTGAAAATGAGGGAAACCCTCATGAGATGTATTGACGCAATAGCTACAACAATGAACTCAAACATCCCGATGATCGTGGAGAAGGTGCAGGACTAGATAACGTTTCATTATTTTATACATAAGGTCATCATGAGTCAGAGCCAACTTGACAGCAGCTAACAATAACAACAGGGTAGACGTCATACTAACATGTTTTATGCTCCCTATATTATCACATACTGTGCTAAATGTAACAGCAGCATTTTATAACTATTCTGTTGATTAGAACTACTATGATCCTTTTGGTCTTTTTTTCATGGTCACAAGATGGCTACCACAGCTGTAAATATCAGATCCATGTTTACAACAGAAAGAAGGAGAGATGTGCAATCACACCAGCTACATCTATTCTTTCATTGGGAATAGCAAAAGCCTTTCCTGAAATCGGCGCCCCCTCCCCCAAAAACAGATGTCCACTTACAAATCATTGGTCATAATGATGTTATCATTGGCAAAAATTGTCAAATGTTCACTGTTACCTGCAAAGGTATATAAGGAATATGTTTACGTTTTCAATTATCATAGTAGAGGTAGGAAAGGGAGAATGAGTGTTGGCTTCTGGTTTAGCCAAACTGCAGTTCCTGCTACACACATGAATAGCACTTGTCTTATAGCAAGGAATTGTGTATGGAAATTAATAAAATATTATTTCATATTCTCAAAGAGGTATAAAAATGTACATAATTTAAGTTCATCATCAGGCAGTACTTAAAGAATTTGCAATTTCACAATGTCTGTGTTTATTTTTTTCAGAAAAAAAATGTGCATGTGAATTCATAATGTACCTCTCATTATATTAATTATAATATCTCAACATTGTTAAATCTTTAAGATAAACTAAAATAATTCACTTATGAAATTTAAATTTAGTAAAGCATCAAAAGAGAGATAGAAAAATTGCTTGTGATCTCTCTAAGAACTAATCTGATGTGAGCAGAGCCAAAGATATAAACCAGGTATCACCAATCTTTCTGGTGTTGAGAAAGAATATTGAATATACCATGGACTGCCAGAAGAATGAACAAAATTTGTCTTGGAACAAGTATAGTCAGAATGTTCTGTAGAAACGAGAATGGTGAGACTTCATCTCACTTACTCTGGACATAAGGAGGGACCAGTCCCTGGAGAAGGACATCATGCTTGGTAAAGTAGAGGGTCAGTGAAAAAGAGGAAGACCATCAAAGAAATGAATTAATGCAGTGGCTGCAACAATGAGCTCAGACATTGCAATGATTATGAGGAAGATGCATGACCGGGCAGTGTTTCATTCTGTTGTACATAGGGTCACTATGAGTCAGAACCAACTCGATGACACCTAATAACAACAACAATTGCCAGTAGTATTAGTTGCCCCAGATTCTAATCCATATCATTAGTGGTGAGGGATTCCTCAGGGAGTATGTGGTCAGGGACTAGGGAAAATCAAAAAAGGATAAATTTAAGAATGAATGCCAGAGTTAAAATCCAGAGCCAGACCAGAGTAGGAAAATTTTTGCAAAAGATGCTAAGCCAAAAGGTAATGACTTATATCTTGTAACAAGTATTAGAGAGTAGAACGTTAACCATGCTTCATTGCAGTGAGACGTATGTGGATGGAAATAGTGGCATAGCTGCCTACTAGCTATGGGACTTTGGAGAATATGGGACTTTGGAGAATTTCTTTTAATCTTAATTTTCTTAACATATAATGAAGAAAATAATAAGTACTTTTTTTAGGTAGTGGTGAGAATTAGAGATGATGTAGGTAAAATATGTTAGAGAATTTATCATATGTAGTCATGTCTTATCTTGGGATTCTCCCAAAAGCAGTGCCTGAAGCAAGACTTATGTGCAGGTAACTCATAAGGGAAGGATCCCAGGAGAAGAATGGAGGCAGCAGGGAGAAGCAGAGAGAAAAGAAAGAAAAGTCAATGTAAGAATGTATGATAAGGATAACCATTGTGGGCGATGGGGACTGTACTTGGTTGGGACTCTCAATGGAATGTTTCTGAGAATGGGGTCCTGGAAGAGCAGGAAGCTGGAACGTTCATCTGTAGGTTTTCTTTCTCCATTGGTTGAAGTTGCCACTGGATCATTAGCTCCCTCACAATTCCAGACTGAAATTGTGCTTATGGGCTCAGTGGGCCAAGCTGGCAGAGCAGGATTCTTTCAAGCAGGAGAAACAGAAAGAGAAAACAAAAACAAAAACATAATATATGTTTGAGGCTAAATTCTGTCAAGACCCCAGGAGTTTGAAATCCAGAAAACAACAGTCTGCTGTTGCTGCCACTGAAATTAAAGGTTAGTCACAGAGACGTAAAGTGGGTACCAGAGGTGACTGCTACACTTACTATCACAGTAGTGAAATAAGAGGACATAAGACAATTTTCAGCAGTCTTATCATAAGGACAAAATTCAGAAATTAAGAGTAAAAAAAAATTGAGAAAAATAGGAAATGTCAAGGTGCTCAGGAATAATACCTTTGGACAATGTGTTGAGTAGAGACCACAGTTTTTACAAGATATGATCTGCCTCTGTTATGGTGATATTTTTATCTTCCTAAAATAACAATACTAGTGAGTTGGTACTTTACATGTTGTTGTGCTGTTATGTGCCATTGAGTTGGTTCCGACACATAGCGACCCTATGTACAACAGAATGAAACACTGCTAAGTCCTGTGCCATCCTCATAATTCTTGTTATGTTTGAGACAATTGTTGCAGCCACTGGGTCCTTCCATCTCATTGAGTCTTCCTCTTTTTCGATGACCCTGTATTTACCAAGCATGATGTCCTTTTCCTACGACTGGTACCTCCTGATAACATGTCCAAAGTATGTAAGAAGTCTTGCCATCTTCACTTCTAATGAGCATTCCATTCTTGCTTCTGAGGAGCATTCTGGCTGTACTTCTTTGAAGACAGACTTGTTAATTCTTTTGGCAGTCCATTGAATATATTCAATATTCTTTCCCAAAACCATAATTCAAAGAAGTAATTCTTCAGTCTTCCTTATTCACTGCCCAGCTTTCACATGCATATGAGGTGATTGAAAATACCACATCTTGGGTCAGGCCCACCTTAGTCTTCAAAGTGACATCTTTGCTTTTCAACTCTTTAAAGAATTCTTTTGCAGAAGATTTGCCCAACGCAATAAGGCATTTGATATCCTGACCACTACTTCCATGGGTGTTGATTGTGGATCCCAATAAAATGACATTAATCCTTGACAACTTCAATCTTTTCTCCTTTTATCATGATGTTGCTTATAGGTCCAGTTGTAAAGATTTTTGTTTTCTTTATGTTGAGGTGCCATCTATACTGAAAGATGTGTACTTTGATCTTCATCAGGAAGTCCTTCAAGTCCTCTTCACTTTCAGCAAGCAAGGTTGTGTCATCTGCATATTGCAGGTTGTTAATAAGTCTTCCTCCAAACCTGATGCCCTGTTCTTCTTTATATATTGCTCAGCATTCAGACTGAAGAAGTATGGTGAAAGGATACAATCCTGATGCACACCTTTCCTAACTAAACCAGGCAACGTCCCTTTGTTCTGTTCGAACAACTGCCTCTTGGTCTATGTACAGGTTTCTCATGAGTACAATGAAGTGTTCTGGATTTCCCCTTCTTTGCAATGTTATCCATAATTTGTCATGATCCACACAGTCAAATGCCTTTGCAAAATCAATAAAACAGGAGGACTCCGGCAAGATGGCGGTCTAGGCAGAAGCACCACGCCGTCCCTCCACAACAAAGATCCGAAAAACTAAGCCAAACAGAGAATCAACAATC
>NW_004443970.1:16449956-16473579 GCF_000243295.1 Trichechus manatus latirostris
AAAAAAAAAAGTTGAGAATTTAGAGGGTTAAAATGTTGTGGGGTTGTTAACCAATGTCATAAAACAGCATGTGTGTTACTGTTACATGAGAAACTATCTCTTCTGTAAGCCTTCACCTGAAGTACAATAAAATATTAAAAAAAAACAAAAAAACAAAAAATCAATAAAACATACGTAAGCATAGTCACTGACTATTCAGATGTTTCCGTGACTCTTTCACAAGGAGTACGTATTGAAGAACATTAATCTTATCTCCCAATCCAGTCTTACTTGGAAATGTTAAGTTTCACTGTTTCTACATGTGCTCCTCCTCAACCCTACACACCTCCCCCAACCAAAAAAAAAAAAAAAAAAAAAAATGCTCATGGCTTGATTTCTCTAAAAGCAGAGGAATAGAATTAATCTAATCAATTATTCTCACCTTCTTTTCCTTTCCATGTGCTCAATACATAGTTCTACCTGTAAACCCTGTGCTAAGTGTATCCACTATGCCATTGTCCCTATCACCACCCATATCCAATACTTCTCTGGTCTGGATTGCTAAAGTATCCTCTCTGCTTTCACTCTGGCTAACCTGCCATTTTTTCTCCACAAGATAGTAGAGTGATATTTTAAAAAACCTGTTAGCTTGCTGAAACTGTCCAAAGTGTTCTCATTGCACATAGAGTAAAATCACATTTCTTTTTACTGGAATATAGGACCCTATATTATTTGAAGCCAGATTACCTCTATGATTTTAATTTTTATCATTCTTCTTGTCACCTATAAATCAGCCACAAAGGCCCTCTTTTTGTTCTTCTAACTACCCCACTCATTACACATTGATAAGTTTTTACTTCCTGGTTTTTTGGTATTTTTTTGTTTTTTTTTGTATTTTGTTTGTTTTATGCCTGAAATGATTTTCTCTGAATGATGACTGATCCCTGCTTATCATCCACATTTCAGCTTGTACAGAAACCCTTCAGTGAGTGTATCCCTGGCTACCAAAAAAAAACAAAAAAAAAAAAATCATTGCCACTCTCATTGTCTATCAAATCAGATTCCCTGCATAACAGCAATCAGTATTGTAATACTTCTTATTTACCTGTTTATTTTCTGGTGTCTCTTACTGTGATGTAAACTACATGAGAGCAGGGATTTTTGTCTTGCCCACATCTGTATCCCCAGTAACTAGAACAGTTTCTGGCTCATCTTAGGTGCTCAATAACTATTTGTTAAATTAATGAATGAATAAATGAATGTAGTCACTGGATATACCTTGAAATACATTGCCAAATAGGCATTATCCTCAGTGACGAAAGCAACATAAATTTAAGGGTCCTCAGGATTTGGCCCAAGGAATGAGGAAGAATTTATTCATTTCTCTGCTTACTCTTGGAATCCAGATGATCCTTAAATTCAGCAACAATTCCTTGGCTTCCTCTCTGTTCAGTGACTTCCATACTTAGGATTGTAAGTTTCATGTGTTAACTTGGGCACGCTATAAAAAAAACATGGCTGCCAAATAGATTCCAACTCATAGCAACCCTATAGGGCAGAGTAGAATTGCCCCATAGGGTTTCCAAGGAGTGGCTTGTGGATTTGAACTGCCGACCTTTTGATTAGCAGAGATGGCTCTTAGTCACTGAGCCGCCAGGGCTCCTGGGCAGACTATAGTATCCACTAGTCTAGATGTTGCTCTGGATGTATTTTGCAGATACAATTAACATCTACAATCAATTGACTTTTAATAAAGGAGATTATCTTTGATAACTTAAGTGGTCCTAATTCAATGAGTTAAAAGGCTTTAAAAACAGAACTGAGGTTTTCCTTACGAAAAATAAATTTTACCTCAAGACTGAGTATCATCTCCAACGTGAGAGTTTCTAACCTATCCTTCCTGACTTATGGATATTGGACTCGTCTAATCAGCCCCCACAATCACTTAAGCCAACTCCTTGCAATAAATACCTCTCTCTTTCTTCATATATATATAGATATACCTAGATATATAGATATAGATATATAGCCTATAGTTTCTGTTTTTCTGGTAGAACCCTGACAAATACAAAATCCCCAAGTTGATCCTGTAAAACAATGCTAATGACTGGTGCTTGTCCACTTCTTGTCTTTACTGGCCTTTGATGAGTACATATTTAGAAACTTTTGTAACAATTTGACATCATTGCAATATCCAAGTATGTGACCCTTTTTCTAACAATTCATTTTACTGATGTTTTTTAAAGAGTATCAGCCAGTGATGGATTATGAGGAGGGGGAAAAAAAGTTCTTCATCACAAATAGTTGGAGAAGCTGCTGTAGAAGCCAGAGTAAAAATGAAGTCCAAGAAAGACTTAACCAAATCCAGTACCAGCTCATAGTCATAAGGGCCAGAATATTTTTTTAATTATCTAGTACACTTTTTCTCAAATTTAAAAATTCAGACCTCTTTTAAAGAAAAGCAAAAGTTCCCGCAGCCCTAATATGTCCTTAAATAATTTACATTATCATGTTGTTGTTGTTAGGTTCCATAGAGTCAGTTGCAACTCATAGTGACCATATGTACAACAGAAGGAAACATTGCCCGATTCTACACCATCCTCATAATTGTTGCTATGCTTGAGCCCATTATTGTAGCCCTTCTGTCAATTCATATACTTTACGGTCTAACTCTTTTTCACTGACCCTCTACTTTACCAAGCACGATGTCCTTCTCCAGGGACTGGTCCCTCCTGATAACATGTCCAAAGTATGTAAGAAGTCTTGCCAACCTCACGTCTAATGAGCATTCCAGCTGTACTTCTTCCAAGACAGATTTTTTTGTTCTTTTGGCGGTCCATGGTATATTCAATATAACATCACAATTCAGTCATCAATTCTTCTTTGGTCATCCTTATTCATTGTCCAGCTTTCACATGCATATGAGCTATTTGGAAATACTATGGCTTGGGTCATAGGCACCTTAGTTATCAAAGTGACATTGTTGCTTTTTAACACTTGGAAGAGATCTTTTGCAACAAATTCACTCAAGGCAATACGTTGTTTGATTTCTTAACTGCCGCTTCCATGGGTGTTGATTGTAGGTGCAAGTAAAATGATATCCTTAACAACCTCAATAATTTCTCCTTTTATTGTGATTTTATTGGTCCACTTGCAAGGATTTTTGTTTTCTTTATGTTGAAGTGTAATCCATATGGAAATATTTAAAAAAACAAAAATATATAAACTCCTCAGGTTTATAGCTCTTGTAAAACCTTAGGGGGAAAGATTTAAAATCAAATAACAAAGATAATAAAATCCAAGTATGTAACATGAATGTACAATAATACGTTTTGCTGAAACAGAAGGATTACTTTGATCTTAAATGTGGCTTTAGTATGGGAGCAAGAGGGTAGCATGTGGACTCCTAGCTAATTAGAAATATCTCACTCTGAGGTAGCCACCCCAAACTGGAAAAAAAAAAATCAGTATGAAATATTTTATTTTGGTAAATGTAGGTTTGAAACAGGTATATTATTCTTAGGACAATGCCCGTAACATTGAGGGAATTTTATGAATATATGAGTTTATATGTATGAATGGATCAAGAATCAAGGGAAGTAGACTATCGCGACACAAAATACTAAAGCTGTGGAGTCCAAAGGTCCAGGCTTAAATACCAGCTTGAAATTGCTTGAGCAATTTACTTCGCCTCTCTGCTTCTCAATTTCTTATATCTTGTAAAATAGATATGATGACACTTACTATAAACTTTTTTGGTGAGTTAAAAGAGATTAAATGTAATTTTGGTAGGATAATTCACTTTATCATAATACAAAGGTGATACAGTAACTTAGAATATCGTCTATTACAGATTGAATTGTGCCCCCAAAAAAGATACGTTGAAGTGCTAACCCACAGTACCTGTGAATGTCATTTTGCTTGAAAATAGGGTCTTTGAAGATGTCATCAGTTATCAGTACCATAGGCCCTAATCTGAGTGACTCCTTATAAAAGAGAGAATGCAGAGATAGAGACAAAGTGGGAATACAGCCATGTAAAGATGGAAACATAATTGGAGTGATGTATCTATAAGCCAAGCAACAGGAAGAATTTCTGGCCGTCACCTGAAGCAAGGAGAGAGACATGATCAACATGGCTGACACGATAATTTAGGACTTTTAACCTCCAAAATCACCACTCGTCAGTTTGTCACACTGTGGTGGCTTGCGTGTTGCTGTGATGCTGTAAGCTATGCCACTGGTATTTCAAATAACAGCAGGGTCACCCATGCTGGACAGGTTTCAGCAGAACTTCCAGACTAAAACACACTAGGAAAAAGGATCCGGAGGTCTACTTCTGAAAAAATTGGTCAGCGAAAATTCCAGTGGAATATTGTCAGCACTCAGTTTGGAAGGTACTCAAAATACAACTGGGGAAGAGCTGCCTCCTCAAGGTAGAGTCTACTTTAATAAAGTAGGAGGAGTAAATCTTTCGGGACCCTCATTTGCTGATGTAGCAAGACTCAAAATGAGAAGAAACAGCTACAAATATCCATTAATAATAGGAATGTGGAATGTATGAAGTATGAATCTAGGAAAATTGAAAGTTGTGAAAAAGGAAATGGAACACAAAAAGATCCATATCCTAGGCATTAGTGAGCTGAAATGGCCTGATACTAGCCTTTTTGAATCAGACAATCATATGGTATACTATGCTGGGAATGAAAAATTGAAGAGGAATGCCATCACATTCATCATCAAAAAGAACATTTCAAGATCTATCCTGAAGTGCAATGCTGACAGTGATAGGATAATATCTATACACTTACAAAGAAGACAGTTAATACCACTATTATTCCAATTTACACACCAACCACTAATATCAAAGATGAAGAAATTGAAGATTTTTACCAACTTCTGCAGTCTGAAATTGATCAAACATGCAATCAAGACCACTGATAATTACTGCTGATTGGAATGTGAAAGTTGGAAACAAAGAAAAGGATCAGTAATTGGATAATATGGTGTTGGTGATAGAAACAATGCCAGAGACTGAATTACAGAATTTTGCAAGACCAAAGACTTTTTCATTGCAAATACTTTTTTCAACAACATAAACAGAACTATACACATGGTACTGGCTAGATGGAACACACAGGAATCAAATCAACTATATCTGTGGAAAGAGACGATGGAGAAGCTTAATACCATCAGTCAGGACAAAGCCAGGAGCCAACTGCTGAATAGCCATCAATTCCTCATATGCAAGTTCAAGTCAAAGCTGAAGAAAATTAAAACAAGTCCATGAGAGCCAAAGTATGACCTTGAGTATGTCCTACCTGAATTTGAATTAAGAGGAGATTTGATGCATTAAACACAAATGACCAAAGACCAGATGAGTAGTGGAAAGATATCAAAGACATACATGAAGAATGCAAAAGGTCATTAAAAAGACAGGAAAGAAAATAACAAAATGGATGTCAGAAGAGACACTAAAACTTGCTCTTGAACATAGAGTACTAAAGCGAATGGAAGAAATGATGAAGTAAAAGAGTTGAACAGAAGATTTCAAAGGGTGGCTTGAGAAGACAAGTATTATAATGACATGTGCAAAGACTTGGAGTTAGAAAACCAAAAGAGAAGAACACACTCGGCATTTCTCAAGCTGAAAGAGCTGAAGAAAAACTCAAGCCTCCGGTTGCAATATTGAAAGAATCTATGGGGAAAATACCAAATGACACAGCAAGCATCAAAAGAAGATGGAAGGAATACATAGAGTCACTGTACCAAAAAGAATTAGTTGACAATGTTCAACCATTTCAGGAGCTAGCATATAATTAAGAACAGATGGGACTGAAGGAAGAAGTCCAAGCTGCACTGAAACCATTGGTAAAAAAGAAGGCTCTAGAAATTAACAGAATACCAATTGAGATATTTCAACAAACTGATGCAAAGCACTCATTTGTCTATGCCAAGATATTTGGAAGACAGCTACTGGCCAACCGACTGGAAGAGATCCATATCTGTGTCTATTCCAAAGAAAGATGATCCAAAAAAAAGGGGATATTTTTGTACAATATCATTAATATCCCACACAAGTAAATTTTTTCCTGAAGATAATTCAAAGGCAGTTGCAACAGTACATCAACAGAGAACTTGCAGAAATTCAAGCTGGATTCAGAAGAGGACATGGAATAAGGGATATCATTGCTGATGTCAAATAGGTCATGACTGAAAGCAGAGAATACAAGAAAGATATTTTCCCGTGTTTTATTGACTATACAAGGCATTCAACTGTACAGATAGTAACAAATTATAGAGAACATTGCAAAGAATGGGAATTCCAGACACTTTATTGTGCTCACCTGGAATCTGTAGCTAGGCCAAGAGGCAGTAGTTCCAACAGAACAAAGGGATATCGCTTGGTTTAAAATCAAAAAGGTGTGCATCGGGGTTGTATCCTTTCACCATTCTTATTCAGTTTGTATGCCAAACAAATAATCTAAGAAATTGGGCTATATGAGGAAGAATGTGGCATCAGGATTTGGAGGAAGACTCATTAACAACCTTCAATATGCAGATGATACAACCTTGCTTGCTGAAACTGAAGAGTACTTGAAGCACTTACTGATGAAGATCAAAGACTACATACCACAATATGGATTACATCTCATCATAAAGAAACAAAAATCCTCAAAAAAGGCCAATAAGCAACACCATGATAAAGGAGAAAAAATTGAAGTTTTTAAATATTTAGCTTTACTTGGATACACAATCAATGCCCATGGAAGCAGCAGTCAAGAAATCAAGTGATATATTGCATTGGGCAAATCTGCAAAGGACTTCTTTGAAGTGTTAAAAGCAAAGGTGTCACTTTGAGGACTAAGGTGTTCCTGACTCAAGCCATAGTGTTTTTAATTTCCCAAAATATACATTAGAAAGCTGGACTATGAAAAAAAGGCCAAAAAAGAATTGATGCCTTTGAATTGCTGTGTTGGCAAAGAATATTGAATATATCATGGACTGCCAGATGAATAAAAAAATCCGTCTTGGAAGAGGTACAACCAGAATGCTCCTTAGAAGAGAGGATGGTGAGACTTCATCTCATGTACTTTGGACTCGTTATCAGGAGGGATCAGTCCCTGGAGAAGGACATCATGCCTGGTAAAGTAGAGGGTCAGCAGAAAAGAGGAGGACCCTCAATGAGATGGTTGACACAGTGGCTGCAACAATGGGCTCAAACATAGCAACAATTGTGAGGATGTTGCAGAATGGGGCAGTGTTTCATTCTGTTGAACCTAAGGCCTTTATGAGTTGGAAGTGACTCTATAGCACCTAACAACAATAATAGCCTCCAAAACTGTGGGTCAATAAATTTCTGTTATTTTATGCCATTCAGTTTGTGGTACTTTGTTAAGACAACCCTAGGAAACTAACACAGCATCCATCTTTATCGGCGATGTTATTTTAAGTTTCTTAAACAGACTGTCTTAGTTACCTAGTACTGTTGTAGGCTCTAGAGGGTGGCCGTTCTTTGTCTATTTCAGCTTGTAGTAGTTGTCAGCAATCCTTGGAGTACCTGGGTTTATGGATGACCTGTCCTGTGTGTCTGTCTTCACATAGGTTTTTCCTCCTGTGGTTGAGTCCCTGTCCTGTTCTTTTTACCAGACATCACTTATAAGTGATTAAGTTTAAGACCTACTCTAACATGACTTCATTAAGAAAACAAAAGAAAACCCCTATTTTCAAATAAGGTCAGATTTACAGGCACAGGGGTTAAGACATTAGTACATTTATTGGGAGACGCAATTCAATCTATAACGTATACATAAAAAATGTTCTGATAAATACCCTTTCCTTTCTCTCATGCTTTCTACCATTTATTTGATTTTCATAATAAGCTAGAAGTTAGATTTTATTATTCACATTTTTCAAAGGAAAAATATTTGGCTCAGAGAAGTTGAAAAATTGCCAGAAGTCACAATGTTTGAACCTAGACAAGTCTTTTAACTATCATCTATTGTTATCTTCTCTTCTCTTTCTCCCCTCCTTTTTCCTTCCTTCTTATCTTTCTCCTCCTTACCCTCACCATTTCACTTTCTCTGTCTTCTTTCCTTCTTTAGTGACCCCAAACTCTCTAATAGTTGTAATATTTTCATTGCAAAGTTTCTGTGAATGAAATTCTAACAAAAGCGTCACACAAGATAGATAGAAACAGCAAAACTAAAGAAAGGGATGTGGTCAATCCAAGCACATAATCAGACTAAGTCAGCTAGGGCATCACCAACCTCGATTTTGATCTTTTCAGATTTGCAGAGTGTCAGCATCATTGTTTGGGAAGCAGTCAGTAGATGGGCATATCTGTGAGTTTTTCACAGATGGGAAATGCGTTTTTTCACTTTTTATTTAAAAGGTTAATGTTAGATATCAGTACCCTTCTCTGGCTTAGTAAAAATCTCTAAAATAGTTTCTTTTTAAAAAAATTTTTTTTATTCTACCTTAGAGGAAAGTTTGCAAAACAAATAGTTTCTCATTAAACAGTTAGTACCCATATTGTTTTCTGACATTGGTTAACAACCCCATGACATGTTAACACTCTCCCTTCTCGACCATGGGTTCCCTATTACAAGCTTTCCTGTCCCCTCCTGTCTTCTAATCCTTGTTCTGGGCTGTTGTGCCCCATTAGTTTTGTTTTGTTTTACGGGTGTGTCTAATCTTTGACTGAAGCGTGAACTTTGGGAGTGACTTCATTACTGAGCTAAAAGGGTGTCCGGGGCCATATTCTCGGGGTTTCTCCAGTCTCTCTCAGGCCAGTAAGTCTGGTCTTTTTTTGTGAGTTAGAATTTTGTTCTACGTTTTTCTCCTCCTGTGTCTAGGAACCTCTGTTGTGATCCCTATCAAAGCAGCCAGTGGTGGTAGCCAGGCACCATCTAGTTGTACTGGACTCAGTCTGGTGGAGGCCCTGGTAGTTGTGGTCCATTAGTCCTTTGGACTAATCTTTCCCTTGTATCTTGTTTTCTACATTCTCCCTTGCTCCCAAAGGGGTGAGACCGGAGGAGTATCTTGGCTGCTCACAGGCTTTTAAGACCCCAGACGCTACTCACCAAGGTAGAACATAGAACATTTTCTTTATAAACTGTTTGGCCAATTGAGCTAGATGTTCCCCAAGACCATAATTCCCACAGCCCTAGCCCAGCAATTCAGTCCCTCGGGGAGTTTGGATGTGTCTATGGAGATTCCATGACCTTGCCTTGGACAAGTTGTGCTGGTTCCCCAGTATTGTGTACTGTCTTACCCTTCTCCAAAGATACCACTTATCTATTGTCTATTTAGTATTTTCCCCATCCCTCCCCTCCCTAGTAGCCATCAAGGATTCTTTCTTTTTGTGTGTAAACTTTTACATGAATTTTTACAGTAGTGGGGTCATAAAATATTTGTCCTTTTGTGGTTGACTTATTTCACTCAGCATTATGTCCTCCAGATTCATCCATGCTATGAGATGCTTCAGAGTCATCATTGTTTTTTATCATTGCGTAATACCCCATTGTGTGTATGTACCATAGTTTGCTTGTCTGTTCATCTGTTGATGGGCATCTAGGTTGTTTCCATCTTTTTGCTATTGTGAACAATGTCTCAATGAACATGGATGTGCATATGTCTATTCATGTGACAACTCTTATTTCTCTAGGATATATTCCTAGGAGTGGGATTGCTGGATCATATGATATTTCTATTTCTAGCTTTCTAAGGAAGTGTCATACCATTTTCCAAAATGGTTGTATCATTTTGCATTCCCACCAGCAGTGTATAAGATTTCCGATCTCCCCGCAGCCTCTCCAACATTTGTTATTTCCAGTTTTTTTCTTTTTATTTGTACTAGTCATGCCAGGGTGAGATGGTATCTCATTGTGGTTTTAATTTGCATTTCTCTAATGGCTAGTGATGGCGAGCATTTCCTTATGTGTCTGTTGGCTGCTTAAATGTCTTCTTTGGTGAAGTGTCTGTTCCTTTCCTTTGCCCATTTTTTAATTGGGTTGTTTGTCTTTTTGTTGTAGAGGTGTTGAATTTTCTTATAGATTTTAGTGTTACACCTTTGTCTTATTTGTAAGGGCCAATTTTTTTTTCCCAGTCTGTATGTTCTCTTTTTACTCTTTTGGTGAAATCTTTTGATGAGCATAAGTGTTTAATTTTTAGAAGATCCCAGTTATCTAGCTTACCTTCTGGAGTTTGTGTGTTGTTGGTTATGGTTTGTATCCTGTTAATGCCATGTTTTAGGGTCTCTAACGTTTATCCTATTTTTTCTTCTATGAACTTTATAGTTTTTGGTTTTATATTTAGTTCTTTGATCCATTTTGAGTTAGTTTTTGTATATGGTGTGAGGTATGGGTCCTGTTTCATTTTTTTGCAGATGGACATCGAACGTTGCCAGCATCATTTGTTAAAAAGACTGTCTTTTCCCCATTTGATGGACTTTGGGCCCTTGTCGAAGATCAGGTGACCATAGGTGGATGAATTTACATCTGAGTTCTTAATTCTGTTCCATTGGTCAATGTGTCTGTCGTTGTACCAGTACCAGCCTGTTTTGAATACCATAGCTGTATAGTAGGTTCTGAGGTCAGATACTGTGAGTCTTCCTATTTTATTCTTCTTCTTCAATAGTGCTTTCCTTATCAGAGGCTTTTTCCATTTCCATATAAAGTTAATGACTAGTTTTTCCATCTCTTTAAAGAATATTGTTGGTATTTCAATTGGGATTGCATTGTATTTGTAAATTGCTTTGGATAGAATTGTCATTTTCACAATATTGAGTCTACCTATCCATGAGCATGGTATGTTTTTCCATTTATGTAGATTTCTTTTGGTTTCTTGCAGTAGTGTTTTGTAGTTTTCTTTATATAGACCTTTTACATCCCTGGTTAGATTTATACCTAAGTATTTTTTTTTTAGAGGCTATTATAAATGGTATTATTTTCCTGAATTCCTTTTCTTCATTCTCTTTATTGGTGTATAGGAATCTAACTGATTTTTGTATGTTTACCTTGTATCCTGTTACTCTGCTTAATCTTTCTATTAATTCCAGTAGTTTTCTTGCAGAGTCTTTTGGGTTTTCTACATACAGTGTCATATCATCTGCAAATAGGGACATTTAACTTATTCATTACCAATTTGGATGCCATTTATTTCTTTTTCTTGCCTTATTCCTCTAGCTAGGACTTCCAGCACAATGTTAAATAGTAGTGGTGATAAAGGGCATCCTTGTCTTGTTCCTGTTCTCAAGGTAAATGTTTTTAGCCTCTCTCCATTAAGAATGATCTTGGCCATTGGTTTTGCATAGATGTCCTTTATTATGTTGCAGAATTTCACTTCTATATCTATTTTATTGAGAGTTTTTATCAGGAATGGGTGTTAGGCTTTGTCAAATGCCTTTTCTGTGTTGATTGACAGACACAGTCATGTGATTCTTTTCTTTTGTTTAATTTATGTGGTGGATTACATTGATCGACTTTCTAATGTTGAACTATCCTTGCATACCTGGTATGAATCCTACTTGGTTGTGGTGTATTATTTTTTTGAGATGATGCTGAATTTTATTGACAAGAATTTTGTTGAGAATTTTTGCATCTATATTCATGACAGAAATTGGTCTGTAATTTTCTTTTTTCTGGTGTCTTTGCCTGGTTTTGGTATCAGGGTTATACTGGCTTCATAGAATGAATTCAGAAGTGTCACTTCCTTTTCTACGTTCTGAAATCTTTTGAGTAGTACTGGTGTAAGCTCTTCTCTGAATGTTTGGTAGAATTTCCAGTGAACCATCTAGGCCAAGGTTTTTTTTTTGTTGGGAATTTTTTTTTAATCAACTTTTCAATCTCTTCTCTTGTTATGGGTCTGTTCAGATTTTCAACATCACTGTATGTTAGTTTGGGTGGGTAATGTGTTCCAAGAAATTTATCCATTTCCTCTAAGTTTTCAAATTTGTTGGAGTATAGTTTTTCATAATACTGTTATGATCCTTTTTATTTCAGTTGGGTCTGTTGCAATGTCCCCCACTTCATTTCTTATTGGGTTATTTGCATCCTTTCCTGGTTTTCTTTTGCCAGTTTGGCCAGTGGTTTGTCAATTTTGTTGATCCTTTCAAAGAACCGAGTTTTGCTTTTCTTGATTCTTTCTACTGTTTTTCTATTCTCTATTTTACT
This sequence comes from Trichechus manatus latirostris, assembly GCF_000243295.1. Lineage (NCBI taxonomy): Eukaryota > Metazoa > Chordata > Mammalia > Sirenia > Trichechidae > Trichechus > Trichechus manatus. The sequence continues at coordinate 16,462,111 of NW_004443970.1, forward strand.
TATTTCTGTTTTGATCTTTATTATTTCTTTTCTTCCGGTGGCTGTGGGCTTTTTTTTTTTTTTTTGCTGTTGTCTTTCTGTTTGTTTGAGTTGTATACTTAATGTTTTGATTTTGTCCCTTTCTTCTTTTTCGATGTGTGCATCTATTGCTATAAATTGTCCTCTGAGGACTGCCTTTGCTGTGTCCCAAAGGTTTTGGTATGATGTGTTTTCATTCTCATTTGATTCTAGGAATATTTTGAAACCATCTCTGATTTCTTGTATTACTCAGTGGTTTGTAAGCAGGGTGTTATTCAGTTTCCATGTAATTGTTTTTTTTTTTTCCTTGCACTTCCTATTATTAATTTCTACCTTGATGATGTTGTGGTCAGAGAAGATACTTAGCATTATCTCAATATTTTGGATTTTGTTGAGGGTTACTCTGTGGCCTAAGATGTGTTCTGTTCTGGAGAATTTTCCATGTGCATTGGAAAAGAATGTGTACTTTGCAGCTGTTTGGTGGAGTGTTCTATATATGTCTATGAAGTCAAGTTGGCTTATTGTGTTCTTTAGGTTTTCTGTATCTTTGTTGGGTTTCTTTCTAGATGTTCTGTCTTTTACTGAGAGTGGTGTGTTGGAGTCTGCTACTATTATTGTGGAACTGTCAATTTCTCTTTTCAGTGCTGTTAGAGTTTATGTGTTTTGGAGCCCTATCCATGGATGCGTAGATGTTTATTATGGTTATGTCTTCATGCTGGTTCATCCCATTAATCAAGATATAGTGCCCTTCTTTGTCTTTTATGGTGGATTTTGTTTTAAAGACTATTTTATCTGCGATTAGTATTGCCACTTCTGCTCTTTTTTGGTAGCTGTTTGCTTGATTTATTTTTTCTATCCTTTTTTATAATAAATTTACATATTTGTTTCTAAGGCGTATCTCTTGTAGAATGCATATTGATGGATCTTGTTTTTTTAATCTATTCTGTCACTCTCTGTCTCTTTATGGGTGCATTTAAACAATTTACATTCCGTGTAATTATTGATAGGTGTGAGTTTATTGCTGTCATTTTGTAGTGCTGACGTTTTCTTTGTTCCTCTTACTTTCCTGCGCTGAATTCCTTTTGTTTGTGGATTGTTTTTTCATTTCTTTTGTTTTGGTAGATTTTGTTTTTACTGAAACTTTATGTTTTACTTCTTTATTTTGGTGAGTAGGTTTGTTAACTTTCATTGTGGTTACCTTGAAATTTACCCATATCTTCCTAGGTTTGAACCTATCTATTATTACTTGGTATTGCCTTGCCTTCCTCTGCATTAGAAGGTTTTATACCTACACCATTTATTCCCTCTTTATTGTTCTGATGCTCTTGTCATTTACAGATTAACCTCTCTGGTTCCCTGTTCTAATTCTTTTGGTTTTGGCTAGTCCTTGAGAGTCATTGCTAGATTGGTATCTGGCTGGCATGATCCTGCATCCTAGATTCATCCTGTGGTCTGATGTTGTTTGTTCTCAGGTCGAAGGACTGCCTCGAATTATTCTTGTAAGTTTGGTTTGGTTTTCTACATAGTCCCTTAATTTCTGTTTATCTGGAAATGTCCTAATTTTACCATCATATCTAAAATAGCTTCTTGTGTTTGTTGGATAACACTTCTCCACAAGGTAATTTAAGCCAACTTTTATACATTTTAAGCTAGTTCAATTTTTTGTCCTTATCCAGTAATAAATTTTTACTGACTTTCTGATATTCTTCAGGCTCAGATTGCTTAATGGGTGAAAAAGTGTTGAACAGCACTGATACAGTCCTTGTTCTGATTAATATTACTCATATCCTGGAAATAGAAGACAAACCATAAACAAATAGACAGATAAGAAACACAAGGTACAAAGTGAATTGGTGAAATAATATTTTGAGTAGTCATAGAAGACCTCCTTATCTTTCAATAATCCAGGCAAGCTAAGGTTAGAGCGGTGAACATAAGAGGAAGAAGAAAAAGCTGAGACAGTAATCTTAAAGTGAGAATGAGCCTTACAAGTTAGACAAACAGAAAGAAGGTCAGAGTGACTAAAGCATATAGGGTGGTGGGGAGCTATATGAGATGGGGTCAGAGAGATCAGCAAAGCCAGTTCTAGGCAGACATCTGCAATTTTATTGTAAATGCAATTGGAATCCAAATAAATAGTTAAAGTAAGGAAATAATCTGATTCATCTTTTCAAAATATCTCTCTGTCATGTGGAAAATGGATTGCAGAGTGGCAAAAGGGGACACAGGGAAACAAGTTTAGGAGGCTTTTGCAGTCCTCCAGGTAAGATAAAAGTTTTACTTGGACTAGGGTGGTAATAGTAGACATGGAGAAAGTTGAATGGATTTGGGATATGTTTTGAAAGTGCAGCTAGTTTACTTGCTGATAGATTGGAAGTAAGGGTGAGAGTTTTGGGTTTGTGCAACTGCGTGTATGGTAGTGCTGTTTATTGGTATGAGAAGATGGGGGTGCAGGTTTGGTGGGTAGAATCTAGAGTTACATTTTGCCATGTCAAATTGGAGATGTCATCCAGCTTTTAGAGATACAAGTCTAAAACTTCTAGAAGAGATCTTGGCTGTAGTTACAGATTTGGGAAGCATAGGCACATACCAGTTCCACGACCTGCCATGAGATGATTCCAACTCATGGCAACCCTGTGTATGTCTGAGTAGAACTGTGTTCCACAGCATTTTCTATGGCTGGTTTTTCAAATGTAGATCACCGAGTGTTTCTTCCAAGGTGCCCTGAGTGGATTTGAACCACCAAACTTTCTGTTAGAAGCTGAGCTCTTTAACTGTTGCAACACCCAGGGACTAGCAGCACTAAATGCACAGGACCACCCAAGAAAATGCTACAGAAAGAAAAAAAAAAAAGGGCTCAGACCAAGCCCTGTGACACTAACACTTGTAGAATTCCAGGATCAGTGCACAAGCCTTTGGGCTAGTTAATCCCCCTACGAACCATAAATAATTATAAAATTATGAGAATTAGAGCACTTGGATAGTTCACGATTTTGCAGAGAATGCCAAAATAAAGGTTATCTGGATTTGCATGGAAAAAAATGATTATCACCAAAGCCCACAGGTTACGACAAATCCAATTACATGTTACAGACTCACTCTTTTAAAATATAAATGAGAAAATACAGAATTTGGACCAAGGGCACTGTCTAAAAAAAAAAATCCATTTTAAAAAAGTCTATGTTGAGAGCAATAATCTTGGGAGTGTCTGCACCATCACAGTATGATTAGCACCCCAGGTTATATTTATTTAATCTGTTTAAAGTCTGAAGAAGCACAGCTCTAACTGGCAATACTGTGATGAATAATACTCCCAATAAAGTTATAAATCAAAACTAATTGGTTTATATGATTGTTATTAAGTCCAATTTAAGTTAGTTAATGGAATTTTGTTTGGCAAGGGAATACAGTTGATCTTTGCAGATGATATTTCCACTTTTGGAATAAGTTGCTATGTCATCTAATTAAATTCATGGATCTAAATAAACTTGAAGTGATACTGTTCCCCTACACCCCTTTGCACAAGGGTTAATTGTAGAGGAAATATATAGCAAGAAAATTTAGAATACTCCTAATCTAGTTCTGTTTCCATCTAAAATATTTTTATACCCCATCTTCATTTTGAGCAGCCTTCGTGTTAGACAAAAGAATTTCTATCAGTGTAACAGTTCAGTGGAATCTAAATTTATAGCACAATTGCCTAAATGGATTCCAGTGCCACCTAATGAAGAAATAAATTGTGTTTCATGAAAACCTGATTTGGTAGGAATGCCAGAAAATCTAGTTATATAACCAAAATACAACTTAGATATTCTACACTGTTCCTTATTCTTCAAGCATAATTGTTTGTTAATTGGCCTCCAAAACATAGCCTGGCTGAAATTTGAAATCCATATTCACATAGGTGGATCACAAGTTGACAACATGTTTAACCTTTGTATAATAAAATTCCCTCAAAATTTGCCATTTGATAAATGAGTAATATTTCAACAAAGAATAAAAGCATTCCCACTCAACTCCATAAACTATCATAAATTCTCCTAAATGATAAAGGGGAATTAAGAAAATTCAGAACAGTAGTCAAGCTCACTTCCTACCTCCTACTTTTCAAGTTTGACTCACCACTCTCCAAACTCTTTAAAAACTATTATGGGGAAGGAAATGTAAATGGCAAATTGAAGCCTTACATTTCTTAGTTAGGTTCTGGACATGTCCTTTTCTAAAATAAGTCTCTCCCAAAGAATTCAAGTTGCAGCATTTGGGATGCACAGGATTCTGCCAATGATCAGATTGATATAAATGAGGTTCCACATGTAAGTCATATGTGGATTTCATTTGGACTTGTGGATTTGTCATCTATGAAGAGTATTACCCACAGTAAAGGCAACAAAATACAAGTAAGAGTAGTCTACATACAACACCAATGTTCTTCATAGTGTTTGGGCTTTCCTGACCCTTTAGGAATTGATGATTTATTTCTTAGACATCCTGCAGACTAGAATTTATAACCATTTTGGTGGTAGCATTAAATTATTTCACTCTTCTGCACCCTGTAAATTCTCTTTACAATAGCTTAACAAAATATTTATCTCATAGGTTTCAGTGATGGAAGAAATATAAGAGATGTAATATAGATAAGAGCTTTGATTGCTTAAGTGTCTTGGTAAGAGCACCTTGTGATCTACTGAGTAAGGCAAAAATCAAGTTTCTTGATTTCATGATCAGTGACAAAGAAAGGAGAAATGTGATTAATCAATATTTATTCAGTATATACACTATGCCATTATAGGCTTTTTCTATACTTTCACTCGTTTAATGTTTACTGAAATCTTGGGGACTCCCTAGTATTCCTCCTGTTTACATATTAGGGAACTTTCATTTCCAGACAATAACTCTGTTGGCCGAGATTATACAAATAATTATTATTTTCTGAGATTTAATTAGTGATCTTTTCAACTAACTATGCTTTTAGGTATTGGAGAAAAGGACTTGTTCATTTCTAAAGTGGGTAATAAATTGAAAATGATTGTTGCAGTTGATACCCTCAATCATGAAAAAAATAAAAGAACTTCATTCAGTAGAATACTGAAATGTTTAAAGAAGAGACTTGACTGAGATCATGGAGCCTCTGAGGGAAAACCTTAGTGACCTTATGACTTTAACCTTTTCCTTTGGAAACCGCTCCACAGATTTAAAATACTTCCAGTGTCAGATTCCATGACTCTCAATTAGAACATTTCTATTCATTTTCTCCTGCTTAGAAAAATAAGTTTTTCCAGCAAAGCAACCTCATCTTATTGAGTTGAGAGACTAGCATACTGACATTAGTAAAAGGAGATTAGAAGTGTGAACTCCCTCAATTTATGTTAACAAGGTAATAAATGAGAAGAGCAATTACAGCTACCCCTGAATGTCAACATTGTGTCACCAGAACATCCGGCAATGAGCTGAATCAGGATATTGCCCTTGTTCCGTTCCCTAGTATTTATAGGATTCTCAGCTGAAACTTATTGGATTCCTGAAGTGTGGGTTATGGAATTCTTCAGAGTATTGAGGAATTTTGTGGGTTTCCTATAAATGCCCCAGATGCTTTCCAGAGCACCTGGCAATAAATTCCTGTCCCATTTAACTTCCCATTTCTTCTGATGCAGGGTTATTAAATATGAAATATTGCATGCTGAACTCCACATAAAACAGCCTAATTAGCAATAGGAGGAAGGGAAAGCACGCATGCATGTGGTAAGAAAGGGATCACAAAGGGGCTAAGAATAAGGATCTCTAACTGCAAAAACACAGGAAACACGATTCCCTTCCAATTGTTCATCACCATCCTCAGACTAACAATTCCTTTAGACTGACCTTCTTCTCTTGTTCAGTCTATTCTTCATGCTCATGTTTTCTTTTTTCCTTAATATATATTTTTTATTGTTAGAATCATTTTAGATTCATAGATTAGTTGTGAGTTTTGTTCTTTTGTTTTGTCCATTTGTATTGGTCTAATTCCTTTCCTACCTTCCTAATCATCAATGTTATTGTCAGTTTAAAATTCTTTAACATTCTGCTAAAATAAACTTTCTAAAATGATATTGTGATTCAGGCCCTTTATATACAGTTATATGTTGCTTAAAATCCACGATATGTTCTGTGAAACAGGGGCATTATTGTATTTGGATTTTATGTGAACACCATATTATATGCTGCTACATCCCATTCTCCGATTGGGATTTCTAAACTCTATTACAGGCAGTTCCCAGGTTAGGAACGAGATTTGTTGCTAAGTCTGTCTTTAAGTCAAATTTGTCAGTAAGTTGGAACAGGTACATATGGTTCTTATTTAGTGTCATTTAGTCAAATGATTGTCTTATTATATAGTACATATTTTACCTTTGTATGCATATAAAACGCTTAAGAAACACTTTCAAATACACTAGAACATCTTAAATGTAACAATACAATACATATGCTTGTGTTCATTATTGAGAACTATTATATTTAACTCAAATTTTTAATACAATAGCCTTTATGACAGTCTGTTCTTAAGTACAAGTTGTCCATAAGTCTGACGTTCTTCACCCAGGGACTTACTGTATCACCTTATGGGACCACAAAAGTATATGAAGTCAGAAGTTGCTTGAACAGACATTATGTGACTCATGACTCTCCTGGTCTAGAAAATATTTATCACCAATTTTCAAAACAACAAGAAGCTTGTTCCAAAATAAAATCCACAACATTTCTGGGTTTTTTTGTAGCGAGACATTTTCAAGGAAAGAAGCCACACATTGATTTGCACTCTTTGCCATTTCTACATATTCTTTGTTTTTACTGCCCATTACCTACGGTGATAATGCTATAACACATTTTGGGTTTTGTGTTTGTCAGCAAATAGAACACCTTTGGTTTTTTGTTGTTGTTGTTTCCCTTTTTTAATCTAGAAAGCCGTCTTTGAAATAAGAGATTATGACATTTGATGGGAGATGAGATTCATTTTCTATGTTCTAATTAAGTACCGTTTATCAGTAATAGTGTCGTTACTTAGCATCAAGTCGGTTCTGACTCATGGTGACCTTATTTATAACAGGGCGAAATGTTGCCTGGTCTTGTACCATCTTTGTGATCGTTGGTATATTATAGTCCAAGGGAACATATGGAGAAAATAGAATAGTTTATTTGTCCAGGGACATGATTAGATAAAGTGAATTTAAATTATCATAGTTTTCAAGTCATGTGGACAAAAAAATACCTAAAAGTCTTTCATAATTTACATTTTTCTTTTAACAACATACTAAATGTATAATGTATTGTTAAGGTGACGTATAAACAGCCTTACATTGCTTTGTTCCAGCTCTCGGAGGAAGGCCATCTTTAATAAATTAAAACAATTATTTAATCACACATTTCATAACTAACAACAAAATGTTAATAGTATCTTCAAAATCCCTTACTCCCTAGCTGCCAGTGGAGTATGCATGGAGCAGATGCCAAAAACAGCTTGGAAACTTCCAAAAGGGTTGGAAACGCAATTACCGTTAGTTCCCTCTATTTGCTGCAGTCCTAGTTGGCATCACAAGCTGCCGTGTGCATGTGCCAAGGGGCTCAGGTGGCAATTTGAAGGGACCACCTACTTATAAAACCATGGAGTGGTTTTTACTTCCCTTCTGTCTTAGTTGTCTAGTGCTGCTATAACAGAAATAGCACAAGTGGATGGTTTTAACAAAGAGACATTTATTCCTTACAGTAAAGTAGGCTAAAAGTCCAAATTCAGGACGTCAGCTCCAGGGGAAAGCTTTCTCTCTCTGTTGGCCTTCTTCTCTTCAGTCTTCCCCTGGACTAGGAGCTTCTCTGCACAGGGAACCCGGTCCAAAGGATGTGCTCTGCTCCCAGCACTGCTTTCTTGATGGTATGAGGTCCCCAAGTGTCTCTGTTCGCTTCTCTCTTTAATATCTCAAAAGAGATTGCATTAAGACGCTATCTAATCTTGTCAACCTCATCAGTATAACCTCATCACAGTGATAGAATTTACAACACATAAGGAGATCACATATAATCTCATCATAGTGATACAGTTTACAACACATAAGGAAATCACATCAGATAACACAATCATACAATACTGGGAATCATGACACAGCCAAGCTGACAGATATTTTGGGGGGACACAACTCAATGCATGACACCTTCAAACTCCAAGACAAAAAAAGACACAGAGTATATGAATATTTTAAATCCCAACAGGGGGGAAAAAAGTTGTCTCAAGAAAATGTTATCTTCAGCTGATTATTATAATTTCCTCTCAAGACGGGGCATTGGTCAAAAAGATTCTAGGAAAGTTATTTGAAAAGTGACCACTTTCTTCTAACATGCCTAGTTGACTACTTACTCTGCTTACAAAACTGAGGGTGAGGGAGCTGGTCTTGGAAAATATTACTATTAGGCCACAGCTATCTTCAGAATCATGTCTCCCCTCTTTACTCCCAGGCTCTGAGACCTAACCTCTGCAAGCCCTTCACACTCTTGCTTATTTCTGCCACTATCTTCCCTGCTTAAGTATTACTAATTTTTCTTATTCAATGATCTTGCCTTTAAACTGTCATCCCAAACTCTCTTTCAGGCAGAATTATTTATTATTATTTCCTAATTACATTTTTCATAAGTCTCAATTTTAGCCCTTCTTCTTAAGTCTGACCACACAGATAAACAGTGAAAGACAACCATTTTCACATCTTGATTTTAACATCAATAATATTGCACAGTAATCCAGTATTAGTGAGTCAGTGTCACCAATTAGATTTTGACCTCTTCAGAAGCTGGTATCAGTTCATATTTACCACTATATACCTATGCCTGGCACAGGATCTGACATAAAATAGACAGTGAATCTGATACACCATAGTTAAATAAATAAAAAGGCCTTTAATCAAAAAAAATAAAATAAAAAAGCTTTTATTCTTAACAGAGGCCCCTGTACATTCAGAGGGTGAAAAAAAGAATTAGCAGAATGTGGGTTGTGAACGCAGAACGCAGATGTGAATTCAAATCCTGACTCCTGCCCTTTCTAGTTATCTTATACGCTTCTGTTAGGTGTGTTAAGTTAGTTCCAGCAGAACAAAACACTGATCAGCCCTACGCCAACCTCACAATTGTTGCTGTGTTTGAGCCCATTGTTGCAGCCACTGTGTCACTCCTCGTTGAGGGTCTTCCTCTTTTTTGCTGACCCTCTACTTCACCAAGCATGATGTCTTTTTCCAGGGACTGGTCCTCCTGATAACATGTCCAAAGTAGGTAAGATGTAGTCTTATTAGGAAAGTTAATTAGCCATTATAAAATATGAACATTAACAGTATCTTGTGGATAGTTTGTTAAAAATAAATGAGATAATGAACATAAGGGGCTTATCTTACTGCCTAGTATACTGAATTGAATAACTGTTAGGTATCAATTTATTTGATATAATTAATAATTGTAAAAACAGCCTGAAGGCAATATCTGACCTCCTCTAACTTCCCAAGGAGAAAGGAGAATCAAGATCAACAGCCAAAGGCTGATTCCTTTGAGGTGGAGGTCAGGCATTCCTCCTTTCTTGCCATTTTTACCAATTCTGACACAAACCGTCCCTCCCACAACACTCTCTACCTCTCTGCTGGGTTCCATAATTCATTGCAATGGCCATACAGAACTCACAGACAATACTTACTATTATGGAGTTTATTAGGGAAGTAAGAGTAACAATTCAGGCTCAGGAAGGGTACAGTTCTTCCATCAGGACAGCCCCTTCCCAGTGGTACTTGCAGGCACACCTCTCCCTGGCCCTCTGCCTCTGCCCAAAGGCACTCAGCTTTCTCTCTCCATGGGCCAGAAAGCCCACCATACTGTCTCCTGCCTGGTTCCTGCTGCTGCCATTTCTCACCCTCTTCAGGCTTACAGCTCTCTCTCTGTCTCCTGGTTCCAGGAGCTTCTCAGCCCAGGGATCTTGAGTCCAAAAGGCATGCTGGTTCCTGGCTGTTCTTCCTTGGTGGTTGTGGGATCTTCTCCCTCCCACCTCTAGGATGGCTCATTTCAAGCCCAGGAGGATGGCAAATCTGACCAATCTCTTCTGTGGGCCAAAATTACCCTATCACACAGTCCTGCCCAATCATTTGGGTGGGAGCTGCAAGACCGTGGCTAGAAAGGCCACACAAAAGTGATCCATTGCGCCACAATAATCAAGCTAGTTTCTTGGTTATGTGCAAAGATATTAAGATGCCTCAAGTTGCAATATTGAAAGATTCTATGGGGAAAATACTAAACAATGAAAGAAGATGGAAAGAATACACAGAATCACTGTACAAAAAGAATTGGTTGATGTTCAGTCATTTAAGGAGGTAGCATATGATCAAGAACTGATGGTACTGAAGGAAGAGTTTCAAGTTGCACTGAAAGCACTGGAAAAAAACAAGGCTCTCGGAATTGACGGAATACCAACTGAGATGTTTCAACAATCTGATGCAGCACTAGAAGTGCCCACTCATGTATGCCAAGAAATCTGGAAAACAGCTACCTAGCCAACTGACTGGAAAAGATACATATTTGTACCCATTCCAAAGAAAGGTGATACAACAGAATGCTGAAATTATCGAAAATATCATTAATATCACATGCAAATAGAATTGTGCTGAAGATCATTCAAGAGCAGTTACAGCAGTACATTGGAAAGGAACTTCCAGAAATTGAAGTCAGATTCAGAAAAGGGTGTGGAAAAATGGATATCATTGTTGATGTCAGATGGATTCTGGCTGAAAGCAGAGAATACCAGAAGGATGTTTACCTATGTTTTATTGACTATACAAAGGCATTTGACTGTGTGGATCATAACGAATTATGGGTAACATTATGAAGAGTGGGAATTCCAGAACACTTACTTGTGTTCATGGGAAAACTGTACATAGACCAAGAGGCAGTCGTTTGAACAGAACATGGGGATGCTGTGTGGTTTAAAGTCAGGAGAGTTTTCTGTCAAGGTTGTATCCTTTCACCATACTTATTAAATCTGTATGCTTAACAAATAATTCAAGAAACTGGACTATATGAAGAAGAACTTGGCATCAGGATTGGAGGAAGATTCATTAGGAACCTGCAACATGCAGATGATACAACCTTGCTTACTAAAAATGAAGAGGACTTGAAGTACTTACTGATGCAGATCAAAGACCACAACCTTGAGTAGGGAATTTTACTTCAATATAAAGAAAACAAAATCCTCACAACTAGACTAATAAGCAACATCATGATAAACAGAGAAAAGATTGAAGTTGTCAAGGATTTCATTTTACTTGGTTTGTCAATTTTTGTTGATTCTTTCAAAGAACCAACTTTTGGATTTGTTAATTCTTTCTATTGTTTTTCTGTTCTCTATTTCATTTATTTCTGCTCTGATCTTTACTATTTCCTTTCTTCTAGTGGTTGTGGGCTTTT
>NW_004443970.1:16474737-16476157 GCF_000243295.1 Trichechus manatus latirostris
TGTGTCAGCAGTTCCTCAATGATCCTCTCTGTGTTTTCTGTTTTCTCCCCCTGTTCTGGAATTGCAATCACTCGTAAATTTTTGCTTTTAATTGTATCCCACATAACTCTCAGGGTCTCTTCCTTTTTCTTTGTTCTTTTTTCTGAGTTTTCCTGAAACAGAGTTGTATCCAAGTATTTGTCTTCAATTCCACTGATCCTGTCTTCCACGGTTTCAAATCTGCTTCTCAGCCCTTCTATGACACCATCCATTTTCTGAAATCTTGTTGTTTATCTTTTGGATTTCTAATTGTTGTCTTTATATAATTTCTAGCTATGAATTTATCTGGCATTTTGTTTCTGCATTATTTTCCTGAATTCTTCCAATTTTTTGTTTGTATTTCCCATGAATTTGTCTATTTTTTCTTCATGTTTGTCAGCTTTTTGCCTCAGTTCTTGGAGAATTCTGAGTATTAGAGATTTTAATTCCCTATCAGGCAGTTCTAGTGCATTTTCTTCCACTGGAAAGTCATCTGGTGTTTTCTTTTGGATGCCTACTGGAACTGTCCTGTCCTGTTTTTGTAAATGTTTTGATATTGTCTGCTGTCTTTGTGGCATTCAGTAGTTATTTTTCTCATTTTTTGATTGTACATTTGTTTGTTTCATCCCTTTTGTTTTTTAAATTTGACTATGTCTGAGCAGGCGGACTGTGTGTTCTTTGTTGTTTGCTCGTCTGTGGGCACAATAATTTTCGCCTCCTTCTCCAATTGGCAGGGTCAGTCACTCAGATGTGGTATGGCAGGGAAGGTCTAGCTGAAGAGGAGTTACTGGGACGGGTTGTTTTTGGCACTTACTAAAGCCACCAGGGTAGGTTGGTAATCAGTGCAGGGCAGGTTCCAGTAGGCCATGCCTGTGCTGCTTGTTGGTGTGATGTTAAGTTCATGGTGCAGGTAGGCAGGATGTAGTGGGGAGACTGTTATCTGTGGAGCTAAGATAGATATGGGAGAGAGGAGAGTGGAACAGGAGCCAAAAACATACAAACAAAGACAAAAGAATGCTAGGAGAGCTTGCCGTTGGAGTGGAGAGATGAGAGACTATGAAATGGAGAAAAACAGAAAGGGGAAGAGGAAGAAAAGAATGAATAAATAAAAATTGGAATGGTTAAAGAACCGCAAAGTTCCCAAGGATCCCACCGGTGCAGCTATGAGGTCTGGGGAAGTTGCTCTCAAGTGTTGCAGTACAGCCTGGCTAGAAGGCGTAGAGGTATACAACGCCAGGTATTCGGGGAACAGAAATAGAAGGAAGATATAGAGAGATGAGAAACTGAGTAATGAAGAAAGATAAAAATGGAAAAAGAGGGAAAACAAAACCAAATTAAAAAAAATAAATAAAAGAACAAGAAAAGCTCCCAAAAAACAGAAAAAAAAAAAAAGAAAACCAAC
>NW_004443970.1:16476257-16496725 GCF_000243295.1 Trichechus manatus latirostris
AAAAAAAAAAAAAAAAACCAACGACAAAGAAATGCGCTCAGGGATCCCTCTGCAAGTCTGTGGATGCTAAGGGTTAGTTCCTTGCCATGCAGTACTACCTGGCCAGAAAGGGCTCCCAACTCTTGAAAAGGAAAAGAAAACAAACAAACAATTCAAAACAAACCAACGAACAAAAGCCCCAGGATCCCACCAGTGCAGCAGCCCAGACCAGGAAGCAGCTCCACACTGCAATGGAACTCCACAGCCCCTCAGGTAGAAGCAAAGATGGCACACAGAACCAGGTATTTGATTGAAAGGAGGGGGAGGTGGTGAGAGGTAAGGAAGAAAGCAAAAGAAGCAGAAAATAAAGCAACACCAGCAGCCAACAAATGCACTCAGAGAGCCAGCCCATTTGGGTGTGTGGAATCCAAGCAGCCTGTGTTTCTCGGACAAGAGACTGTGTCCACAGGAAGCAGAGGGGGCCGAGTGTGGGTGAAGAAGGATAGGGAGTGGGAAAGCATATGTTACAAATTACCAGATCTCTGCAGCCCCTCAGGAAGAAGGAAAGATGGTGCACGGAGCCAGGTATTTGAGCGAAAGGAGGGGGACGTGGTGAGAGGTAAGGAAGAAATCGAAAGAAGTGGAAAAAAGCAACACCAGCAGCCAACAAATGGCACTCAGAGAGCCGGCCTGTTCTGGTGTGTGGAATCCAAGCAGCCCGTGTTTCCAGGACAAGAGATTGTGGCCACAGGAAGCAGAGGAGGCCGAGTGCAGGTGCAGAAGGGTGGGGGGTGGGAAAGCATATATCGCAAATTACCAGTTGTTTTGTTTCCCGCTGGAAGCTCTGTGAAGCTGTTTTCTCGTACCCCGTGTTTGCTGGTCTCCGATAGGAGTCCAAGATGGTGGATCTGCACTGCGTTAGCTGGTAGGGGACCTCTGCATGAATCTCTCCTCACTCTGCGTTCTCTGTCAGTTTTCTCACTCTATTTGGTCCATGGCTGAGTTCTTTATCTCTTCATTTGATGTTTTAGGGTTTCAGGATTGTTGTTTTTTCTGTTTGGCTTAGTTTTTTGGATCTTTGCTGTGGAGGGACGGTGTGGTGCTTCTGCCTAGAGCGCCATTTTGCTGGAAGTCCCAGATTTCATTTTACTTGGATCCACAATCAACACCCACAGAAGCAGCAGTTAAGAAATCAATTGACACATTGTATTGGGCAAATCTGTTGCAAAAGTTCTCCTTAAAGTATTAAAAAGCAAATATGTCACTTTAAGGACTAAGGTGCGCCTGACCCAAGTTATGGTGTTTTCAACTGCCTCGTATGCATGTGAAAACTGAACAATGACTAAGCAAGACCAAAGAAGAATTGATGCCTTTTAATTATGTCATTGGTGAAGAATATTAAATATAACATGGACTGCCAGAAAAACAAACAAATCTGTCTTGGAAGAAGTACAGCTGGAATGCTCATTAGAAGTGAGGATGGTGAGACTTTGTCTTACATACTTTGGACATGTTATCAGGAGGGTCCAGTCTCTGGAGAAGGACATCATGCTTAATAGAGCAGAGGGTTTGTGAAAAAAAGGAAGATCTTCAATGAGATGGATTGACACAGTGGCTGCAATAATGGGCTGAAGCATAACAACGATTGTGAGGATGGCACAGGACCGGGCAGTGTTTCATTCTGTTGTACATAGGGTCGTGATGAGTTGGAACTGACCCAACAGCACCTAACAACAACAACAACATGGATTGAATTGTGTCCTCCAAAACTATGTGTTGTAAATCCTAACCTCTATGCATGTGGTTATAATCCCTTTTGGGAATGGGTTGTCTTTGTCATGTTAATGAAGCAGCATTAGTATAAGAGGAATCTTGAGTCAATCTCTTTTGAGATATAAAAGAGATTAAACAAGCTAGCTAAGAAGCAGATTTGGGGGAAGAGAGATGCAAAACCACATGAATACTGCCCAGGAGTAGAAGCTTAAAGAGACAAGGACCTTCCTCCAGAGCCTACTGAGACAGAAAGCCTTTCTCTAGAGCCAGTACCCTGAATTTGGACTTCCAGCCTCCTAAACTGTGAGAAAATAAACGTCTGTTTGCTAAAGCTATCCATGTGTGGTATTTCTGTTATAGTAGCACTAGATAACTAAGACAGATGTCACTTCTGTGTTTAGGATACATTATATACATCTTGCTCTTAGAAGACTAGAGGGTAGCCTCTCTTCCCTTGGAAAAAACAAATCAATAAGAAATTGCAAAAGATATAAACAGACACCTCCCAAAGAAAATATACATATGACAAATTCGAATGTGAAAAGTTTCTCAGCATCATTTGTCATTAGGGGATTACAAAATAGAGCAATAGAATCATTACACTCCAAAAATATTGACAATGCCAACTACTATAGAGAAGGCAGAGCAATAAGAACTCTCATTCATAGCTAGTGGGGATGGAAAATGGTGTAGCAACTTTGGGAGACAATTTGGAAGTTTCTTACAAAAGAAAACCCAGTGTTTTCATATGATCAAGCAATCATGCTCTTAGTAATTACCCAGATAATCTGAAAACTCACATATCCACAAAAACTTGCATGCAGAAGTTTAAAGCAGATTTATTTGTAACTGTCAAAAACTGAAGGCAGCTAAGATGTCCTCAAAAGGTAAATGGATAAACAAGCTGTGGTGCATTCATACAACTGAATATTATTCAGTAATAAAAAGAAATGGCTATCAAGCTAGCAAAAGACATAGATAAGTCTTAAATACGTATTACTTAGTGAAAGAAGCCAGTCTGAGAAAGCTGCATGTTGTATAACTGCAGTTATATGACATTCATTCTGGAAAAGGCAAACATATAGACAGAGCACAAAGATTAGTAGCTTCCAGGAGCCTGAGTGGGAGATTGAGTAAGTAAACACTGGGAATTTTTTTAGGGTAGTGAAACTATTCTGTGCGATACAGCAATGGTGAATGCTTGACACTATGCCTTTGTGAAAACCTACAGAACTTTGCAGCACAAACAGTGAATGTATGAAAATTACAAATAATATTAAGGAAGATGGGCATATCAGGGTGAAATACAGAATAAGACAAAATTATCTAACTGTATCACAAATGTATGAAATAACCTCATTGAAAGGGGTGGGGAAGAAAATGTGCTGACCTAAACAACTTCAGAAATGAATAGAGTCTGTAAGATTAAAGGTTAAAAAAAAACAAAAAACAAAACAAAAAAAACTATACATAAGCATTTACTCTAATTGGTAAAGTTGTTTCTCAGAGGGGTTTGGGTTAATAATTCTGATGTCACTACAAATGTATAATGAAATAAAACAGTTAAGAAAATGGACGGCACATGGTGGGAACCATGCTTCTCACTATTGGAGAGGGAGTTTACAGATAACCAAGGGGAGGAGACTAAAATGATCCATGTACTAATGGATTAGAATTGGTATCATCAGTATAAACTCATGTATAGTTTAACATAGATACAGATGGTTACGTACAGAAATATTTATAGATATATGTATAGACTCATGTTAGTATGCATACATATATCTCCTTGTTCTGTTAGTTGAGAGGGCCTAGAATCATTAACATCCCAGTAGCAATAAGTACACTTACCACCCAGATATTGATTTCTAATACTATTCTCCAATATAAAGAACCAGGGCTCCATGGAGAAAGTGCTGATTGCATGAGTTTGACAAGCAATACACAAGATGAACTTGGAGCATCTTGTAGTTCCAGAAAGTAAGGATGCACTTAAAAGAAAAAAAGAAAAAAGATGAGACAACGGAGTATGTCAAAGGAATGGTCTGATGGTTAAAGGTGGAACAATTTGATCAATGAAAGATTATAACCCAAAGTGCAAAATACATATCCATGAGTCCATACTGATATACATTAATGACTGAATAAATAGAAAAATAAACAGAGGAGAAGAGACAAATCTCCTGGGCATAAAAAATAATACATAAATACTTCACCTTTAAGGATGTGGAACATAACTCTTAGCTCATTAAGTGTGGGCTGAGCACTGGGACTTTCTTCCAAAGAGTAAGGTATGAAAAGGGAGAAGAAAACCATAACTTTACAGTTAATAAATCTGACAAACAATACCTCAAGCCAGGTGATCCAGGGTATATCAATAGTTAAAAGTCATTAATATAATGTGATGAGAATGACGCTTCATCTCTGTGGCCTTCCCCTCATAAAACAAATTACCCAAATCTAATCATGAGAAAAACAAGACAAATCTTAAATGAAGGGCGTTCTACCAAATACCTGGCCAGTAAGCCTCAAAACTGTGAAGGTTATCAAAACAAGGAAAGTTTGAGAAACCGTTGCAAATAAGAAATGCCTCAGGAGACATAATTACTAAATATAATGTGGTATACTTAGGGACATTGTTAGTTCTGTAGTAGAATACTCGCCTTCCATGCAGGAGACCGGGGTTTGATTCCTAGCCAGTACACTTCATGTGCAGCCACCAACTGTCAGTGATGATGTGAAGGTTGCTATGATGCTGAACAGGTTTCAGCAAATCTTCCAGACTAAGATGAACTAGGAAGAAAGGATTGGCCATCTACTTCCAAAATTAAACCAGTGAAAACCCTGTGGATCAAAATGGTGCAATCCACAACTGACCATGGGGTTGGCGGAGGACTTTCATTGTGCGTGAGGGCTGACTCAGTGGCAGCTAACAACAATAACAATGCAGTACATTAGATGGAATTCTGGAAACAGTAAAAGGACATTAGATGAAAACTGACAAAATCTGATTAAATGTGGACTTTAGTTAATAACAATGCATCAACATTGGTTTGTCAGTTGTGACAAATGTACTACACTAACGAAAGGTGTTAGTAATTTTGGAATCTGTGTATGGGATATATGGGATATATCTCTGTACTGTCTATGTAATAAGTCTATAAATCTAAAATTATTAAGACATTTATTAAAAACAGCTGGGTCTAGAGGTCAGCGACAGAGAAGTCAGAGATTCGAAGCATGAGAAGTATTTGATCTATTGTTGTTCACTTGAAAATGAAGAAGTCATGTGGCAAGGAGTGAGGGTGGACTCTAGAAACTGAGAGAAGTCTCTAGCCAACAGTCAAAAACAAAACAAAACAAAATGGGACTTCAGTCCTTCAGCCACAAGAATGAGCTTGGAAGTTGAATTTTCCTCAGAGCCTCCACATGAGAGCTCAGTATGGCCAACACCTTGATTTCAGTGTATGAGACCCTGAGTAGCAAACTCATACACACTATGCCTGGACTTCTGATCTACAGAACTGTGAGTTAGTAAAAAAGAACAACAACAACAAAAAGTTGGTGTCGGGTTGATTCCAACCCATGGCAACCCCACCTGTGCCAGGGTAGAACTATGCTTCATAGGGTTTTCAGCGGCTGTCATTGTACAAAAGTAGATTCCAGACTTTTCTTCCCTGGCACCACTGGGTGTATTCGAACCACCAACTGTTTGGTTACTAGCTGAGTACAAACCATTTGCACCACCCAGGGACATTAATAAAAAAAATCAAAGCAAACCCATTGCCTTCGAGTCAATTCTGACTCATAGCCGCCCTATAGGACTGAGCAGAACTGCCTCTTAGGGTTTCCAAGAAGCAGCTGGTGGATTCCAACTGCAAGCCTTTTGGTTAGCAGCCAAATGCTTAACCACTGAGCCGTCAGGGCCCTGGACCTTAACAGGCACTCTATAAAATCGCTAAGTAAGTGATACTCTGTAATGAAGTAATAGAAAACTGAAACAGATCTAAGCTTCTTTCTGTTCATGCCCACCTCATCTGGATTTCTTGCAATGGTGGGTGTGAAGAAGGAAGCAGGAGTGCTTGACTCAGCCCATTTCCTGCTCTTTCAGTTAAGCTTGTTTGCCAAAAGGGTGCATTTCTGATCTCTCCAGTGTGATGAGCTAGCCAGGACACAGTTGGCCTCTGTAAAAGTGGAAGAGGGTGTCTATCATTTTGGGGGCTAGGTGAAGTAAGGGAGAGAGGAGCTGTGAAGAGCCTACAAGATAGCAAGTCTCTATGTTGACTTTTTCAGTAATGAAGTCAATACTTGATTCAGAATCTTTTTTTAATTGCTTTTGAAAGTATACACAGGAAAACATATAATTCAACAATTTCTTCAGGTATAATACAGTGACATTGATTACATTCTTCAGGTAGTGTAATGCTCAAGGCAGACATTCTTTACTAGTTAAGCGCTCAGCTATTGTTTGATTTAAAGAAGACTTCAGAATCTTAATGATGCCCGTATCTTAATTCTCAATTGTTTTGGAAGTAAGGAGGGCAAGACAGTATTGCGCTTTATGAGCCCCCTCAAACTTCACCTTGAGGTTTTGTTTTCTGGAAGTCAAAAAGAAAAAAAAAAAAAAAAGGGAAAGAAAGAAAATCTCTTTTAAAAGGGATATTATTCTCATTATAACTACAAAGGAAAGGGGGGTCAGGTTATTGAGGATTTTGCATGCCAGTGCAAAACATTTAAATTTAATGAAATAGAACCTGTGTTTTGAACAGGGGCATGACATGTTGAAAGTGGGTTTCAAATCGATTAGTCTGACACTGCTATGCAGGCTATGGGGGGTAGTAGGGAGGGAGTGTGTGGAAACAGTTATGTCTACGCAAATATTACATAAAGTGATTTACCTTTGAGCTTCATATAAAAACTGATTTTGGCTCAAACTGGGACTTGCTTAACAGGGGAGAAGAAAGAATGACATGAAACGTAAAACTGACTCCCTAAAAGCTTGAGACAGGCATATGTGCTTATGAAAGCTGAAATTTTGCCAACCAGCATATAAAAATATAAAATGTCATCTCACTACCCTCAGCACTTGCAGCTGTATTTTTATTCCATTTGTGGGGTAAATGATTTTCAAAGAATTTTTGCATAACAGTCAAATTCAGTAAAATATAACATATAAGGGTCATTTAGATGCCTCAAACAATTAAACATGGTGGTTGTATAATACTTTAAAAAGGGACACCTATCTGGAATATCTGGCTCTTCTCTCTGAAATGTGAAAGTTCACCTATCACACCAACAATATGAATTTTTAATCACTCTCAGTCATAGAGTCCTTTTGTGAAATTGTGAACTCTAACATTTAAAAATGAATAAGGTGAATGCTGCTCTAAATTTACTTTCTTATAGAATTAAAACATTTTAGATGTTACGTTAGTCACAGATATCCCTCTGGGGCCATGGCCACTTAGAAAAGTGGCAGAATTATAACCAAAAATCTAATTGACATCAGCAGCCAAAATGTTAAATTCCAGTTAGATGATGGCTGGAGGTTGATAGGCCAGGGAAACAAAAACATTACCAGTTCTAACTGCACTCCACAGTTATTCCTACAGGTTTGATGGCTTGCCCGGTACCTGTACACAACACAGCACAATGCTGCTCAGACTCACACATCTCCCTAAGGGAGGGTAGTATCTTATAGTGCCCTTGTTTTCTGTTAGTAACAGGTTTTCAGAAAACTTACAGGACAGAGACAGTGGCTAGTTTTTGTCTAATATCTAATGTGTAGACCATATAGAGTAGTGGTTAAATGGGTGAAATCAACCATCGGGCTTCAGATTTCAAAGCTTGCATCCACTATGTAATACCTCTATAACCTTAAAACGAATTACTTCTGGAGACCTCCATTTCCCGTTAAATGGGGCTTAAATGGGGTAAATAAAATGATGCTAATAGGGTAATATCTTCTACCTCAACAGGTTATTGTTGGTAATAAAATGTAACTGGATAATCTATATAAAGCACTTATTCCATTGCTGAGCATATGCTTAATAATGTAACTTATTCACTTTCATTAACTGTTGACGGTAGTGAACAATTTATTTCTAATAGCTCTTAGGTGACAATTCACTGATACATTTTACAGTGGAGAAATACAGATGTTTACAGTGGATGATTATAATTTCCAAAATCACACAACTACTACTTAGTAGAGCTAGAATTCAAAACCTGATTCTCTGACTACAAAATGCTTATTCTTATATCTAAATCACACAGGTAATCTTCCTTTTTAAATAAAGAGAAAATTGAGAAAGCAAAAAACAGAGGCTTCAAAACTCCCTCTAGGTCCTATAGCTTCCATTGCTCTTCTATACCAGTGTGCAAGTTTATATAAAACTATGCGTGAAAAATCTCTGCCATTTTTCTGAGAAGTTGAGTAGGTGGCGTGCATTTCAACAGCTCATTGCCACTAAATGAGAGCTATAATATATATTTAAAGATGATGTCAGCCTTTCTAAATATAATTTTCAACTGTGCTGGGAAAAATATAAACTGCAGCACTGTAATAGTCAACATATAAATAGCTCCCACATCTTTACCATGCAAATTTGGATAATGATATTATGGAAGAACACTATACAAAGGGGCCTTCTGTTACCACTCTTTCTGCTAACCAGTGAGCAGCTGGGATTGATGACATTTTTAGTTAAAGCCAGTTTGGAAAGGCTTTTATCCCACGAAGATAAGCTAAAGCAATCCCAAACTGCCAATGTTTGATTGGTTTGAAGTTGGAGCTGTGGTATTTAATGCCTGATTTTCTCACAGTTTTAGAGAAAAAAAAATACACAGCTCTCCATTGCCGTTTGACTGCTGACAAACTCAAACTTCTGCTCTTTTCAGTAGACATTTCCTCCATCTAGAAGGTTCAAGACAACTGACCCTTCATCACCAGGGCCTTCAGAACAATGTCTTACTCAGCATGAGCTCATGTCAGGTCTCCTGGACAAATAGCCCTTCTGCAGGATGCAACTAACACAACAGCTTCACCTCTTGAAAATGGGTTTGGCCATGTGACTAGTTTTTGGCTAAAGGGACATAGAAAATTTGACACAAGCACAGACTTGACACTCTGGTGATCTCACCACAACCAAAAGCCCATTTGGGTCCTCTTTGAAGAGGTTTCCACATAGCTCCTTCTTGGTTGTAGAAGGACAGGACTCTAGGTCAAATATTCTTATTGCAATTTTGCTAATTCCAGGTAAAGATGGGGGAGGGATCACAAACAGGTGGGTTTTGGCCATCTTTGGTCCTGGGACAGATTTTGGGGGGGCCAGTACAGTCTTATATGTATATCTATATTGTCTTAAGTTAAATATTTTCAGATGGGGCAGATGCTTTGTATTACCACAGGTCTTACTTCTCCCTATTGTCATATATCCAGTGTGGCTTCTACCTGTACATTACCTTCCTGGCTCTTGCAAGCATTTGAGTTTGTCCTCTCATGTATGGGACTTCTGCTATTGAATACTATCCCCTTTTGGGGTATTAATCAAAGACTTTGTAACCAATAAGTGATCTAGATACAGGACTTCTCAGAGGAGGCACAAACACTAGTGTAGTGGAAGAAAGTACACCACTAGATATAGCAACTACGTAAGGATCTATTCTGTGGGATAAATTACAACTCTGTCATTAACTATTTACTTTGTTAGTCAGTCTCATGGAATGTAGAAAACCATGTTTTTAAGTCAAATTCTCAAATTCTCTTATGTCTTTAGATGAGTTAATTTTCCTCTTTGTGGTAGAATTTTTTTTTCCTTTCTTTTTTTATTTTTTTCCCAAAATAGTCATAATAATTCCTCCTATCACCATAAGCATACCCCTTAACAATGTAACTTTGTCACTTCTCCTATCATGAAGTGGCTATATTTCTTCACCTCTTGAAAATGGGCTTGGCCATGTGACTTGTTTTTGGCCAAAGGGACATAGAAAATTTGACACAAGCACAGACTTGAAAAGTACTTGCTCTTTGAGACTTGCCCTCTCTTGCAGCGCTTGTAAAATGAAGACTACAACATGAATGAGATCAAGATAGTCTTTCAGAGTAGTCTTGTGGAGGTAGTCAATGACCCCTGACCAGCAGTAATCTACCAACAACTAGACATGTGATTAAAGCCAGTATAGGCTACCCAGCTCTAGTCAATATGTCAGCTGACAGCAGAGATCATCTGAATGAACCCAGAACAGAAGAACTACCAATCAGACCCATAAAATTATGTTGTTAGTTGTTATTAGGTGCCGTCAAGTTGGTTCCAACTCATAGCAACACTAGGTACAACAGAACAAAACACTGCCCAATCCTGTGCCATCGTCACAATTGTTGCTGTGTTTGAGCCCATTGTTGCAGCCACTGTGTCAATCCATATTGTTGAGGATCTTCCTCTTTTTTGCTGACCCTCCACTTTACCAAGCAGGATGTCCTTCTCCAGGAACTGGTCCAACCTGATAAAATGTCTAAAGTACATGAGAGGAAGTCTCCTCACATCATCCTCATCCTCGTTTTTAAGGAGCATTCTAGCTGTATTTCTTCCAAGACTGATTTGTTCATTTTTCTGGCAGTCCATGGTGTATTCAATATTCTTTGCCAACACCATAATTCAGAGGCATTTTTATAATTGTTATTCTTGTTTTTATGAACCTTAAATAAATAAATAAATAAATAAATAACTCTCTGCTGTTGAGTCAATTCCAACTCATAACAACTCTATAGGGCAGAGTAGAACTGCCCCATAGGATTTCCAAGGCTGTAAATCTTCACAAAAGCAGACTGCTACATCTGTCTCTTGCAGAACAGCTGGT
This sequence comes from Trichechus manatus latirostris, assembly GCF_000243295.1. Taxonomy (NCBI): domain Eukaryota; kingdom Metazoa; phylum Chordata; class Mammalia; order Sirenia; family Trichechidae; genus Trichechus; species Trichechus manatus. The sequence continues at coordinate 16,486,869 of NW_004443970.1, forward strand.
GAATTCAAACCACTGACATTTCAGTTAGCAGCCAAATGAATGCTTAACCACTTCACCAGCAGGACTCCTTAAAATAATATAAATTCAAAGAAGTTCATAACATAAAACAAAAATCCTTACAACTAGACCAATAAGCAACATCATGATAAACGGAAAAAGTACTGATGTTTTCAAGGATTTCATTTTACTTGGATCCACAATCAACACCCATGGAAGTAGCAGTCAAGAAATCAAACGACATTGGGTAAATCTGCTATAAAAGAACTTTTTAAAATGTTCAGAAGCAAAGATATTACTTTGAGGACCAAAGTGCGCCTGACTCAAGCCATAATATTTTCAGTCATCTTATATGCATGCGAAAGCTGGGCAACGAATAAGGAAGACTGAAGAAGAATTGATTCATTTGAATTATGGTGTTGAGGAAGACAAATTCCACCACTGGTCTGTCAGTTTGTGGTACTGTGGTGGCTTGTGTGCTGCTGTGATGCTGGAAGCTATGCCACCAGTATTTCAAATACTAGCAGGGTTACCCATGGTGGACAGATTTCAGCAGAGCTTCCAGACTAAGACAATCTGGGAAGAAGAACCTAGCGATCTATTTCTGAAAAAATTGGCCAGTAAAAACCCTATGGATAGCAGTAGAACACAATTATGAGAAGTAATAAATGCTTCTTGTTTTAAGCCATTAATTTTAGGGATGATTATTATGTAGCAAAAACTAACTGACACATTTTCTGAGCCTCAATTTTCTCAACTGTAATAAGGAATTAATAATAACTAATTTGCAATGTTACTATTGGTGTTAGCAGTAATGTGTATAAGTGACTGGTCAATAAATTGGCTATATTAATCATTAGTTATTAACCTGTGGAAGCTACTGAGTCCTTTAACACAACTTGAACTCTATTTTATGTTTTGGTTCTTGAAATTTGATCTTGACTCCTGATAGTTTTGTTTTGTTTTGCTTTTTTGATAACATGGCTTTAGTGTTGCTGAAAATGAAATTATAGACCCACTTTGATAATTCCATTTCTATTACAGAGGCTTAAAGAGAAGGCCTCAAATCACAGCCCTGACCTTCTGAAAATAGGATTAACAAAAAAGGCAGACTTAAGCAACAGTGATTCTTACCGAAACAGAAACGGAAATTCAGTTGAGTGTTGAGGCCCAATGAATTAATTTATTATAGTTGAAAAAGCCCTTGATGTTCTTGATTGTGACTCATGGTGACCTTACGTACAACAGAACTAAATGTTCCTTAGTCCTGTGTCATCCTCACAATTGCTGGCATGTTTAAGTCCGTTATTGCAGCTACTGTGCCAATTCATCTCATCAAGGGTCTCCAGTGCTCTCATTGACCCTCTACTGCACCAAACACAATGGCCTTACCTAGAGATTGACCCCACTTGAACACGTGTCCAAAGCAAGCAAGTCAGAAAATGTCTTGTGTGATACATAACGTTTTCATTGGCTAATTTTTGGAAGTACTGTATTTTTACAAATAATGTGCATTTTTTGGCCAACCACATAACCCCCTCGGGCATTCTCTTGCATTATTTTCCTAGGCGCTCTATGCGTGTTACATATGTGAGTGTGTTATTTACATGGGCACATAATTTGCGAAAAAATACGGTAGACCACCAGGACTTTTTTCATTGTCTTAGTCTAGAAGCTCCTCTGAAGCCTGTCCACCATAGTTGACCTTACTGATATTTAAAATACCAGTAGCATGGTTTCTAGCATCACAGAAACACACAAGTTGACAGAGCAGGACAAACTGACAGAACAGTGGTGGGAAAAGAAAAAAAAAACCTTGGAGAGTGTCTATTATATTCAAAATATACACGTGTGCCAGGTGCATAATGGTGGGTAAATATGCATAGTCCTTACCCTCCTAGATGTTCTGAAATTTCGAGGAAGGCAATGTATACAAACATAGATATTCCATAAAACAAACAATGTAGAAAGGTGTATCAGAGCATTCAAATATATCAAAATAAGAAAACAGGAGTGGGGATTCGGGTCAAGGTGAGAGATCTGAGGAAAGCTTCATGGACAAGGCAAGTTTGAGATGGTTTTCTCTTATTTCATCACATTATATTAAGCAAAAAACTTTTAGTTTCATTTCAAAAAGAATCTAAATTAAACTGGACCAAAAAACAAAAACAGAAAAAAAAAAAAAATAATGTTACACATGCTAGAGGAATCTAGAGTAGCTTTGTTTTCAAGTGTGGCCAGATTTATAGGCTCAAAGATAGAATAACTCCCTATCTCTCAGTTTTAGCTCTGTTTGCTTCTTGTTGGTCTCGTTTATTCTCATGTAGAATGACTACCAGGAACATACTCTTTTCCAACTCTAAAGTTATAAAAAAGATTGGTTATTTCTTAAAAATACAAATAAAAGTTCTGTTCTGACTCTCATTAGCTCAAACTGGATCGTGCAATCATCCATACCAGTCGCTGAAAATGGGTGTGATGCGAGCCCACTCAAGCTGCAGAGTGGGAGTAGGGAGGATGCTCTTACTGGAAGAAGAAGGAAGGGTGGGCCCTTAACTTCTAAAATAATGAACATATATTTTGGCAACGTAGTTTTTTGACTTTGAGGAAACAGTTTGGGTAGTTGAGTAAAGAGCAAAAGAGCAGAAAGACTTTCCCTGATAGTTAAATGGACTTACACTTTCAATTAGAAATCAATAGTGTTGCTGTTTAATTTTTTTTTTTTTTTTGTATCTAATCCATTCAAATAGCTGTGGCAGCTATTTTAATGTGTTTGGTTTTCTTTCTGAGTAGAAAAGCAGGTTTGAAGGACCATTGTGATGTGTTGTTAATCCTGTGCATTATATTTCAATAGTGAATTTTTCTCATTTCCCCAGAGACATGACAATCCCTGGGGTCTCACCAACTGAGTAGTTACACCTACACAATATGCATTTGGCTCACGTGCAGAATGAAGTAATCAGATGAAGCCTGGTACAGACTGGCCTGAAGTAGAACAGATATGCGTGAACTCAGCCAACATCATGCCATAGGAAATTTATTTTTCTGATTGCTGTGGTTGTTTTTAGGTCTCATTCAGTCAGTTCCGACTCATAGCGGCCCTATGTACAACAGAACGAAACACTGCCCGGTCCTGAGCCATCCTCACAACTGTTGCTTTGTTCGAGCCCATTTTTGCAGCCACTGTGTCAATCCTTCTTGTTGAGGGTCTTCCTCTTTTTCACTGACCCTCTACTTTACCAAGCATGATTTCCTTCTCCAGGGACTGGTCCTTTCTGATAACATGTCCAGAGTATGTAAGATGAATTTTCATTGTCCTTGCTGCTAAGGAGCACTCTGCCTGTACTTCCTACAAGACAGACCCTTTCATTCTCCTGGCAGTCCATAGTATACTCAACATTCTTTGCTGATGCCACAATATGAATGCATCAATTCTTCTTTGTTCTTTCTTATTCATTGTCTAACATTGAGGTAATTGAAAATACCATGTCTTGGGTCAGGCACACCTTAGTCCTCAAGGTGACATCTTTGTTTTTATCACTTTAAAAAGATCTTTTGCGACAGATTTGATTTCTTGACTGCTGCTTTCATGGGTGTTGACTGTGGATCCAAGTAAAATGAAATCTTTGATGACTTTAATATTTTCTCCATTTATCATGATATTGCTTATTGGTCCAGTTGTGAGAATTTTTAACTTCTTTATGTTGTGGTATAAACCATACTGAAGGCTGTGGTCTTTGATATTCATCAGTAAGTGCTTCAAGTCCTCTTCACTTTCAGCAAGCAAGGTTATGTCATCTGCATACTGCAGGTTGTTAATCAGTCTGCCTCCCATCCTGATGCTGTAATCTTCTTCATATAGTCCAGCTTCTCTGATTATTTGCTCAGCATACAGATTGAATAAGTATGGTTAAACAATACAACACTGACATCACTTTTCCTGATTTTAAACCATGCAGTATCTCCTTTTTCTGTTCTAACAAGTGCCTGTTTGTCTATGTACAGGTTCTGCATGAGCACAATTAAGAGAGCAGGAATTCCCATTCTTTTCAATATTATCTGTAATTTGTTATGATCCACACAGTCTAATGTCTTTGCAGAATAAATAAAACACAGGTAAACATCTTTCTGGTATTCCTTACTTTCAGCCAAGATTCATCTGATATCAGCGATGATATGCCTCATACCAGGTCTTCTTCTGAATCCAGCTTGAATTTCTGGCAATTCCCTGTCAATATGCCGCTGCAACCATTTTGTTTCTGAGCGGAAAAGGAGATTTGAGGGACCATTGTGATGTGCTGTTAATCCTGTGCATTGTATTTCAATACTGAATTTCTCTCATTTCCCCAAACAAAGACGTGACAATCCCTGGAGTCTTAGCAACTGAGTGGTTACACCTACTCAATTATGTATTTGGCTCACTTGAAGAATGAAGTAATCAGATGAAACCTGGTACAGACTGGCTTGAGTGAGTCCAGCCAAAATCATGCCTCAGGATATTTATTTATTTATTTTTGGTCTCTCCTTTTCACTGTTAACTCAAAAAGAGTGAAAATCTGAATGGTGGCACATAATACCCCACAATAACAGGAGCTGGGGGCATAAACAACCAAGGTAAGGCAGAATTCAGAAGGGAAAAATTAGGCATTAGTGCAGGCAAGGCCCAAAAATAAAATAGAAAGCAGAAGTAGAGAAAGAGCCAGGGAGGACTCAGGAATGAAGCAATCAATCACACAGGAGGCACACACATGTGCTGGGGTCTAGGCAAAGTTTAGAGGATTAAACAAAGCTGAGCACTGAAGGCCTTACCAAAGGGGTGACTTTCAAAATGAGGGTGTTTGGATCTCAGACAACCGTATATTTTTGTTATTCTTCTTGTTTTTGCTTTGGTTTTGGTGTAAAGCTCATGTTGGATCAGGTGAGTGTGGGGGCAGGCAAACTGTATTAGAGATAGATGAACAATAGGGAAGGAATACAGAGGAAATATTCCAGTTAACACCCCCCTTGGCTTCTTTCTCCACATCACACATGATACATACACACACAATTCTATTGGTTGACATGAGTTTGTTGTTGTTATCATTAGCTGCAGTCAAGGTTAGCCCCTGCCTCATGGCAATCCCATACACAAAGGAATGAATATCGGCCCAGTCCTGAAACTTCCCCATAATTGATTGTGGATGCAACCATTGGCTGATTTTCAGAAATAGATTGCCAGGCTTTTATTTCTGGTCCATCTTAGTCTGAAAGTACTCCTAAAACCTGGTCAGCATAATAGCAACAGACAAAGCCTCCACTGACAGATGGGTGGTGGCTGAGCATGAGGTGAATTGGCTGGGATCTCCCAGGTCTCCTGCATGAAAAGTGAGAATTCTACCACTGAACCATCACTGCCTCTGACCTCAGTTTAGCCACCACCTTTTCAGAAAAGGCTTCAGTGGCTAACTCCACCTCATTTAAGAGTTTCCATGTTTCCTTAAACCAAAACCCGTCACCACTGAGTCAATTCTGACTTATAGCGACCCTTTAGGACAGAGTAAGACAGAGTAGAACTGCCCCATAGGGTTTCCAAGGAGCAGCTGGTGGATTCTAACTGCCCACCTTTTGGTTAACAGTTGAGCTCTTAACCACTGCATCACTGGGGCCCCATTGTATCCCTAGGACCTAGAAAAGTGCTTGTCATATAGTACGGGCTCAGTTTGTTGTTGTTGTTTATTTGTTTGTTTTTGTTGTTGTGTTTTAATATAAATCAACAAGTTGAGTTCTTCTTAATCAGTAACACCAGAGTGGTATCCACTATTGCAATTACCAGAAAAAGAGTACAGTACCATAGTTTTTCATGCACTTCCTTGTGCCAAATGAAACCTAGTCCTTGGAACTGGGGCACACTTCGCAAACCATTTTAATACATGTATATGATTTATGGGCAGAAATATTTTCTTATAAAATTAACTGCCCAAGACAAAGGATGTGTAAAAAATTTAATACACCCTTTTGGTTTTGGTAGTATTTTACTAGCTGAAGTGATAAAACAATATCCCAGACATGGTGTCACTCTTGTTTGCAAATAAAAATATGAGAAGTCAGAGTTTGCGACAGTAAACAAAGCTCTTTACTATGTATAAAATAAGAGGAGTCACTCCTGCCCTCAATTTCTATGACCCCACATGATCTTCATGATCCTCCTCAGGCTTAGAAACTTAAACAATTAAACGTTACATAACAAATTTTTGTTGAGCTCAGCTTGTATTTCCAAATGTCTCCTTAATCTCTAATCACTCTAGAGTCTTCCAGAGGAATATTTAAAGCAAACACTCCTCACACTTATCACAGTGGTTCACACATTTTAATGTGCATGAGTACATTTGACTATGGACTATTGACTAAAATGTAGATCTTGGGGTTTTCATCCTAATGATTCTGTCTCAATTGATCTGTCCTTGAATATACGAATTCAACGTCTTAGAAAAACATCCCAGGTGCTATTGATTTAGATTGTCTTCCACAGATCATACCTTGAGTACCACCCTGTCCATTTCCTTTATTGTCCATCTTATTTATATATTTATCTTAGTCTGGTCTCTCCTGACTATTCTTCAAATCTACCAGACACAGTGAATACAATGCCTGGGACCTAAATGATATTTGAGAAATACTGACTAGAAAGGAGGAATGAACAAATTAGTTAAAGAATGCATGAATGAATGAAGGAACTAATGAACTAAAAAATGAATACAAGTCACTCCAGGGAGCACTTACGGTCTTCTTTTTGTCATTCCACATGTGTAGAGAGTTATTGTCCAGCCTTAGCTCTAGGCCAACTCTTAAACAGGCTTGTTGAAGATAAACCTCAGCTGAGAGTGTTCAGTTAATAAGTCCAGGAGGGAAGAAGACACTATCAGGAAGCAGGTAGGAGAGGGGCCCACAGGAGATTGTAAGCAGAGGCTGATGTACTAATGCATAATAGGCAAGAGCTGCCATTCAGAACAAGCCCACAGGAGACAGTTGGTTCTTTGTCTCAGCCAACTTAGTTTCCAGTTAAGAAAGTTACTGGCAATAAAGGAAATTATTTTCTGGGTTGAACAGGTTCAATGTGAATGGTAAGGCTGTTGGAAAAGCTCTCTGTTAACTTAAATGCCTGAAATAATGGCACGGTATAATGATGACTATACAAGTAATTTGGTCTTAAAGCAAAGTTTGGCATTGAAAGAAAGAAATATTAATACTGAAATTTTAAAGATGTTGTAGCATTACAAAATAATAATAGTAGGACGTTTGTACTTGGAAATGATACTTCTTGTGGAGGTTTGCCCTGGGAGTGTGGGAGTAACCAGAAACCTCTGTGGGTTCCACCCCCAAGCTCTCTCAGACTTATTTTCACTAGTCATTAATGGTTGTGTTGCAGTGCTTAATAAGACTCTATCCAGGAGGATACCTAATTTCACTCTTGTGGTCACCACAACCCTCATCTTCAAGTTGGCTCTCCCTGACAGTAGAAGACCCTAGGTATTAGCAAGTCGCCTTTATTTTCCCCACCATCACTGAAGGCATCTGGTTTGTAGCTAACCTTTGAGCTCAGCTTTCATACTCCTGTTTTTAATATGATTTCTGTCCATTTATGCTGCCCCTGCAACAGGCTTTAAATGCACCTTCTCCTTCCAAGGTGACCAACTGAGGAGATCATTTTAACATACCCACACTCCAAAGAACCCTACACTCCCATCATTCAATCTGTAAACTTAAGTGGTATCTTTTACTCCTCTTTTAACCTCACTGTCATTTCCCAGCCTTTGCCTACTGAAGCTGCTTCCTCTATTTTGTTTTCACTATTTGCACCTTAGCTCTGGCTTTTATTAAACCGTTCCTGAACAAGGACAAATGTAGTAGTTTCCTAATTAGTTTGTCTGACCTCTACCATCCTAGTGGTACCATCCAATTCCAGAATACTTTTCTAAAAACATTACTTTTATCTTGTCAACTCTGTCTTTGGAAATTTTCAGGTGGATTCTATAATCCTAAAGCAAGTTGACTTTGACCAAAATTTACTAAGCATCTATTACATTCCAGACATTGTTCTGAGATGTGTGGGAGATATGCAGATAGATTATGATCCTCACAGAAGAAAGAGACTCATTAAAGGATGATTAAGGTGTAATGGATAAATATAATGGCGGGGATATACCAGAGACTGGGAAGATTTCCAGAAGAAGTGACTCTGAAATGAGCCTGAAAGGATAAATAGGAGATGTCTCAATAAAGGGAGCCAGAGCATTTGGACAGTGAGCACAGTGTGGTCAAAGACATGAAGAAGAGAGCAAGCAGAGTCCAGGAAGTTGTTTCAGTTTAGGCTAGATATTTCCATTGTAGATAGGGATTGACAAGAGATACATCTAGATATGAGTCTGATCATGGGGGTTATGTCTGTCAGACTAAGGAAAAGGAATTAATATTACTTGAAGTCAGTCCCTTAAAAAGTAGTTCTTAACCTAGGACTTATATCCCAGAAATGAGTGGCAAAGGGGATGATATTCATTAATGTGAAGATAGCATAAAATTGTAAGATAAACTTGGAGTGTCTTCTGGGACCACTGATATTTTTAAACAGAAATTAATTCAAAATATGTTTTTTATATTTCAATAAATTATATATTGTAGTATATTTTACAAAATGTGTATGAATTTATTTTAAAAAGCAAACAAACAAAAACATTAAAAAAAAGTCGGCCTTCGGTGAGTTACTTAGGTTAGAGACTATTTTTTCCTGGTCATTTCCTCCCTTGTGCATTTAAGGATATATAAGAAGTAGTTCAGAGCAATTGTAACCAATATTTCCTGTCAAACTGCTAATACAGGATTACTCTACCTGAGAGGAATGAACCTCATGTAGATGGATGGATTGGATTCAGGGTTGTTCTCGACTCTATAGCAATGCAAGTATGTATGCAAATAAATGCATTTTTCTAGTTGCAAAGTTTATTACTGTCATCATATTTCCAAATAGTCTGTTATCAAAACCAAAAGATAGACAGTTGATAGGTGGAGAGAGAGAGATAGAAACATTGTATTAGATTTCTGTTGTTGTTGTTGTTGTTAGCTGCCCTTGAGTTGGTTCCAATTCATGGTGACCCTATACACAATGGAATATGACCATTTTGATCCATACGGTTTCATTGGCTGATTTTGCAGAAGTACATTGTCAGGACTTTCTTCCTAGTTTGTCTTAGTTGGGAAGCTCCCCTGAAACTTGTTAGCATCATAGTAACACGCTAGCCTCCACTAATAGAAGGGTGGTAGCTGCCTGAGTTACCCATAAAGGGTGAAAATTCTACCACTGAAACGCCACTGCCCCCAATTATTTTCCTAGGGCTGTCATAATAAAATACCACAGACTGGGTGGCTTAAAACAATAGAGATTCACTCTCATAGTTCCAGAGGCTAGAGGTCTGCATTCAGGGTATTGTCCTGGTCATCTTCTCTTCAAAGGCTCTAGGGAAGAAAAACTTTCTTGTCTCTTCCAGCTTCTGGTGGCCACAGGCATTCCTTGACCTGTGGTAATATAACTCTAATTTCTGACTCAGCCTCTACTTCTTTGTCTTTCCTCTGTGTCTGTCTATCTCTGCATCTATCTTCCCCTTTTTATAAGTTCACCAGTCATATTAGACTAAGGCCACCGTATTCCAGTATGATCACGTATTAAAACTTAACTACACCAATTCTTCACTTATCAACATGGTTAGGTCCAAAGAACAGGTCGTTATGCAAGAATTGGCATTATGTGGAGTTCCGGCAAAATGGCGCTGTAGGCAGAAGCACCACGCCATCCCTCCACAGCAAAGATCCAAAAAACTAAGCCATACAGA
>NW_004443970.1:16497699-16499041 GCF_000243295.1 Trichechus manatus latirostris
GCCTCCCCCTCCTTTCGCTCGAGTGCCTGGCTCCATGCACCATCTTTGCTTCTTCCTGAGGGGCTACGGAGCTCCATTCGAGTGTGGAGCTGATTCCCGGCCTGGGCTATCACGCTGGTGGGATCCCGGGTCTTTTGTTCGTTTGTTCATTTTGAATTGTTTGTTTGTTTTCTTTTCCTTTTCTTGAATTGGGAGCCCTTTTTGGCCAGGTGGAGCTGCGTGGCAAGGAACTCCCCTTCAGCTTCCACAGACGTGCAGAGGGATCCCTGAGCGCATTTCTTTTTTTGGTGTTTTTTTTTTTTTCTGTTTTTTTGGGGGGCTTTTCTTGTTCTTTATTTTTTTTAGTCTGATTTGTTTTATTTTCCCTCTTTTTCCCTTTTTGTCTTTCTTCGTTGCTCAGTTTCTCATCCCTCTGTATCTTCCTTCTCTTTCTGATCCCTGAATACCAGGCGTTGTATACCTCTACGCCTTCTAGCCAGGCTATATTGCAACACCTGAGAGCGACTTTCCCAGACCTCATAACTGCACCAATGGGATCCCTGGGAACTTTGCAGTTCTTTAACTTTTCTGATTTTTATTTATTCATTCTTTTCTTTGCTTCCTTTTCCCCTTTCTGTTTCTCTCCATTTCGTAGTATCTTATCTCTCCATTCCAATGGCAAGCTCCCCTAGCATTCTTTTTTGTTTGTTTGTATGTTTTTGGCTCCTGTTCCTCTCTCCTCTCTCCCATATCCATCTTAGCTGCACACATAACAATCTCCCCGCTGTATCCTGCTTACCTGCTCCGTGCACTTTACATCACACCACCAAGCAGCACAGGCACGGCCTACTGGAACCTGCCCTGCACTGATAACCGACCCACTCTGGTGGCTGTAGTAAGTGACAAAAACAACCCATTCCAGTAACTCCTCTTCAGCTACACCTGTCCTGCTGTACCATATCTGAGTGACTGACCCTGCCAGTTGGAGAAGGAGGTGAAAAGTATTGAGCACACAGATGAGCAAACAACAAAGAACACACAGTCCACCTGCTCAGACATAGTCAAAATTTTTTTTTTTAAAAAAGGGACGAAACAAACAAAGCTACAATCAATAAATGAGAAAAATAACTACTGAATGCCCCCAAAACAGAAGACAATATATAAACATTTACATAAATAGGACAGGATGGTTTCAGTAGGCGTCCAAATTAAAACACCAGATGACTCTCTTGTGGAAGAAAATGCACTAGAACTACCTCATAGAGAATTCAAATCTCTAATACTCAGAATTCTCCAAGAACTGAGGCAAAAAGCTGACAAACATGAGGAAAAAATAGACAAATACATGGAAAATATAGGCAAA
>NW_004443970.1:16504554-16529747 GCF_000243295.1 Trichechus manatus latirostris
GTTAATATGTTGTGGGGTTGTTGACCAATTTCATAGAACAACATGTGTACTACTGTTTCATGAGAAACTATGTGTTCTGTAAGCCTTCACCTGAAGTACAATAAAATATAAAAAAAATAAAAAATTGGCATTATGCAAAAATAGAGGATAACCACATTAGATTGCAAAATACATCATTACATAACTTCCAAATTACTTCATACATAACTGCCAAACCACTGAGAATCATGACCCAGCGAAGTTGACACATAACCTTAACCATCACATCCAGTGTTACTCTAGCCTCACACTTCGGCATTCGTTGCTCCCAGACATACATGGTTAATGTGGAAAATAGTTGGATAGAAGATTTTTTACTATTTTTGTAAGTGCAAAATTTGGATAACGAGATAGCCCATAAGTGAGAAGTAGGTGTAATTACATTTGCAAACACTCTGTTTCCAAATACATTTACATTCATAAGTATTGAGGGTTGGGACTTCAATATATCTTTTGGGGAACAGGCTTCAACTGATACAAGATGGATAGAGAGAAGATAGAGAAATGAGTGCAAGAAATGTTAGGAAATATGAGATCAGCTTGTAGTCTTTCTTTTTTATGTGCCTTTGCATAACTCTGTTTGGTTAGAATGTCCTACCAAAAGTTTTATTGTCCTAGAAAGCTGAATTCTTGCTTCTTTCTGAGGTCTGCGGAGAACAAGAAATATTTTTTCTGGAGTTCATAGTGTTTATTATCGGCACCACATATTTGGCTCTTCTCACAGACAGCCTTGATATGTGGTCATATTTTTATTCATCCATAATACATCCCTTCACCCAAGTTGAAAGACTGTTGAGAACAAAAACATTATCTTACCGTTTGTCACCCAAATACGGCCTCACACTGAATCTTGCAAGAAGAAGTGAGCAGTGGTTTTAATGTATAAATCATAAAACAGCAGTTTTCAGTTCAATTCAACAACATGCATTGAATACACTATGCTATATGCTGGTGAGGAGCCCTGGGTGGCGCAAGTGGTTTGCACTTGACTAATAACATAAAAGTTGGCATTGGGAGGGGGCAGGGCCAAGATGGCAGAGTAGTCAGATGTTCCTGGTGGTCCTGCTTACAACAAAGACCCCAAGAAAACAAGTGAATCAATTATACATAACAATCTAGGAACCAAGAACATCAAAGGCAAAGCTGAGGAATCGGACTGAGTGGCAGTGGGAGGGAGAGACATTTCAGAAGCAGTGAGGAGTTGCCAGACCTGACCAAGCCCAGATCAGCTCAGGGGTGAGCAGTGAGTCAGGCAAGTGGCGGTGCTTGGGAGGTGTTTTCCACATCAGGAGAGAACCAGCGGCAGAGAGTCTACTTGGCCATCCAGAACCAGTGAGAAGCAGCTCAGCGAAAGGTAAGTACTTACATCTGGCGTAAAGCGTGGATCAAAAACATCCCCATTTGGGAAAAATCTCTCTCTCATTTACTTCCCTGCTCCCTGCTCTGCACTGGGTCTGGGAAGGCTTCAGTGACTGCCAATTTCCCTGGGCTGGAAGTAGGACCCATCACGCACCCTGAGCCATTCTCCCAGCACTGGAGAGGGAACAAATTAACAAATAGGGGAAAAAATAATCTGCCGGCTCCCATAAGCCAGGAACTCATGGTAGGCACAGCTCCTTTGCCTCGGCACACGCATAAGGGATTGACGGACTTTGAGTGCCCTTGCATAGACTTGTGTAGAATGATTTCAACAGCGTAGGTCCTCATTACCACAGTACAACAGGGTATATAGCTGAAGTCTAACTTTAACTGTTTCAGCTGTGAAGTGGCATCCACTCACATCAGGACTGGAGGCTCCACCCACATCACCTAGCCACCTGTGATAGGGGCTCAAGAATAAGAGATGCCTCCCAGTCCTTACAGCCAACGGCACTGGGTGCTCATAGTCCGGCTGCAAAACCTACTCACCTACGTGCTCTAGGGAACAGGAACACGCTTTCCTCTGGGACACTTGGGGGTGGCTGTTGGACCCCTGCCTTGCTCAGTGGGTGACCCCCTGTTGCAGCTGAATGCCTGTGCCTACAACAATCACGCATGCCTGTCTAGGACTATATGTGAGAGCCTGTACCACACAGTTGGTGGCCAACTACCTTGACACCTGAGCAGAATAAATAAAGAGGAGAGGGAAGACTCCTGGGCTCACAAATTTTGTGGCAGGTCGGGCGACCTGGTGACAGGACATTAGAGCTTCAAAGTTGCCAATAATCAAACTAGCTCACATGGGCAGCCTATTTGGGCATATCAAAAAGTAACTCAGCACAAGAGAGTAAGAAGAACAAAGAAACTTAAGCACCACAAAAAAAAAAAAAAAAAAAAACAAGAAGCAAGCAAGGACACAAAAAGCAAATGTAAAATACATAAATATAATAACTTATTGATGGCTTGGAGATGACAGTCAATATCAAATCATATAAAGAGGGAGACAATGATGGCTTTAGCAAGCTCCCAAAATAATCAATAAATTTTCTGGAGGAAGAGAATTTCTTGGAATTACCGGAAGAAGAATACAAAAGATTAATATGAAGAACGCTTCAAGAGATCAGGCAGGAAATTACGCAAAACACGGACCAAGCAATAGAGGAACTCAAGAAGATTAGATAAGAACATAATGACAAATTTAACAGGCTGCAAAAATCCATAGAGAGACAGCAATCAGAAATCCAGAAGATTAACAATAAAATTTCAGAATTAGACAACTCAATAGAAAGTCATAGAAGCATAACTGAGGTAATAGAAGTCAGAATTAGTGAGATTGAAGATAAAGCACTAGAAACCAACTTATGTGAGGAAAAATCAGATAAACGAATTTACAAAAATGAAGAAACCCTAAGAATTATATGGGATTCTATCAAGAGGAATAACTTACAAGTGATTGGAGTAAAAGAACAGGGAGGGATAACACAAAATACAGAGAGAATTGCTGAAGATTTGTTGGCAGAAAACTTCCCTGACATCATGAAAGATGTCAAGATATCTATCCTAGATATGCATCAAACCCCATATAACGTAGTTCCCAAAAGAAGGTCACCGAGACATATTATAATCAAACTTGCCAAAACCAAAGATAAAGAGAGAATTTTAAGAGTGGCTAGGGATAAAAGAAAAGTTATTTCCAAAGGAGAGTCAATAAGACTAAGCTCGGACTACTCAGCAGAAACCATGCAGGTAAGAAGGCAATGGGATGACATATATAAAGCCTTGAAGGAAAAAAAAATTGCCAGCCAAGAGTTATATATCCAGCAAAACTGTCTCTTATATATGATGGCGAATTTAGGGCATTTCTAGATAAACAGAAGTTTAGGGAATTTGCAAAAACCAAACCAAAATTACAAGAAATACTAAAGGGAGTTCTCCAGTTAGAAAATCAGTAACATCAGATAACAACCCAAAACTAGAACACAGAACAGAGCAACCAGATATCAATCCAGACAGGGAAGTCACAAAAATACATCAAAGCTAAAACACTGAAAATAGGGAAACAGAGATGGCAATGTTTAAACAAGAAAGGGGGACTAAAAAATGTAAACATAGATTTTTCATATGGAGAGGAAGTCAAGGTGATATTAAGAAATAAAAGACTGGTTTAAACTTAGAAAAACAGGCATAAATATTAAGGTAATCACAAAGGAAAATAACAATCCTACACATCAAAATAAAATAACAAGAAAAATATAAAGACTCAGCAAATATAAAATCAATAACAATGAAAAAGTTGAAAATAAAATATCTAAAGAAAAACGACTCAGCACAGAAAATTATGTGGAACAAAGAAATTGTCAACAACACACAAAAAAAGACATCAAAATGACAGCACTAAATTCATACCTATCAATAATTACGTTGACTGTAAGTGGACTAAATGCACCAATAAGGAGATAAAGAGTGGCAGAACAGCTAAAAAAAATACAATCATCTATATGCTGCCTACAAGAGACACACCTTAGACTTAAAGACACAAACACACTAAAACTAAAAGAATGGAAAAAATATATTAAGCAAACAACCCAAAAGAGAGCAGAAGTGGCAATATTAATCTGACAAAATAAACTTTAAAGTAAAATCCACCACAAACGATAAGGAAGGACAGTATGTAATGATTAAAGGGTCAGTACACCAGCAGGATGTAACTATAATAAATATTTACGCACTCAATGACAGGGCTCCAAAATACACAAAACAACTCTAACAGCATTGAAAAGAGAGATAGACAGCTCCGCAATAACAGTAGGAGACTTCAACATGCCACTTTCGGTGAAGGACAGAACATCCAGAAAGAAGCTCGACAAAGACGCAGAAGGGCTAAATGCTACAATCAACCAACTTGATCTCATAGACATATACTGAACACTGCACCCAACAGCAGCCAAGTATACTTTCTTTTCTAACACACATGGAACATTCTCCAGAATAGACCACATATTAGGCCCTAAAGCAAGCCTTAACAGAATCCAAAGCATTGAAATATTACAAAGCTTCTTTTCTGACCATAAAGCCATAAAAGTAGAAATCAATAACAGTAAAAGCAAGAAAAAGCAAACAAACAGATGGAAACTGAACAACACCTTGTGCAAAAACTACTGGGTTATAGAAGAAATTAAGGATGGAATAAAGAAATTCATAGACTCAAACAAGAATTAAAATACTTCCTACCAGAACCTTTGGGACACAGCAAAAGCAGTGTTCAGAGATCAGTTTATAGCAAAAAATGAACACATACAAAAAGAAGAAACGGCCAAAATCAAAACATTAACCCTACAACTGGAACAAGTAGAAAGAAAGCAGCAAAAAAAGCTCTCAGGCACCAGAAGAAAGGAAATAATAAGAATTAAAGCAAAATTAAATGAAATAGAGAATAGGAAAATAATTGAAAGATTTAACAAGACCAAAAGCTGGTTCTTTGAAAAGATCAACAAAATTGATAAATCATTGGCAAAACTGACAAAAGAAAAACAGGAGAGGAAGCAAATAAGCTATATAAGAAATGAGATGGGTGATATCACAACAGATCAACTGAAATTTAAAGAATCATAACATAATACTATGAAAAAGTGTACTCTAATAAATTTGAAAACCTAGAGGAAATGGACAAATTTCTAGGAAGTCACTACCTACTTAAACTAACACAAACAGAGGTAAAACAACTAAATAAACCTACAACAAAAGAAGAGATTGAAAAGGTAATTAAAATACTCCCAACAAAAAAAATCCCTGGCCTGGATGGTTTCACTGGAGAAGTCTATCAACCTTTCAGAGAAGAGTTAACACTACTACTACTAAAGGTATTTCAGAGCATAGAAAATGATGGAATACTCCTAAACTCATTCTATGAAGCCAACATAACCCTGATACCAAAACCAGGTAAACACAACACACAAAAAAGAAAACTACATACCAATATCCCCCATGAAAATTGACACAAAAATCCTCAACAAAATTCTAGCCTATAGAATTCAGCAACATGTCAAAAAAATAATTCACCATGATCAAGTGGGATTTATACCAGGTATGCAGGGATAGTTCTACATTAGAAAAACAATCAATGCAATCCATCACATAAATTATACAAAAGAGAAGAAACAATCAATGCACAAAAGGCATTTGACAAAGTCCAACACCCATTCATAATAAAAACTCTCAACAAAATAGGAATAGTAGGGAAATTCCTCAACATAATAAAGGACATTTATACCAAGTCAACTGCCAGCATCATCCTAAATGGAGAGTGATCGAAAGATGTCCCCTTGAGAATGGGGACCAGACAAGGATGCCCTTTATCACCCCTCTTATTTGTGCTGCAGGTTCTAGCCAGAGAAATTAGACTAGAAAAAGAAAGAAAGGGCATTCGAATTGGTAGGGAAGAAGTCAAAGTATCTCTGTTTGCAGATAATATGATCTTATACACAGAAAACCCCCAAAAATCCACAAGAAAACTACTATAACTAATAGAAGATTTCAGCAATGTATCAGGATACAAGATACACATACAAAAATCAGTTGAATTCCTCTACACCAACAAAGAAAACTTCAAAGAGGAAATCACCAAATCAGTACCATTTACAATAGCCCCCAAGAAGATAAAATACTTAGGAATAAATCTAAACAGAGAAGTAAAAAACATACACTGAAAACTAAAAGACACTACTCAAGAAACTAAAACAGACCTGAATAAGTGGAAAAACATACCTTGCTCATGGATAGGAAGACTCAACATTGTGAGAACGTCAATTCTATCCAAAGCAATTTATAGATACAATGCAATCCTGATCCAAATTCCAATGGCATTTTTTAATGAGATACAGAAAGAAATCACCAACTTAATATGGAAAGGGAAGAGGCCCTGGATAAGTAAAGCATTACTCAAGAAGAAGAACAAAGTGGGAGGCCTCACACTACCTGATTTTAGAACCTATCATACCACCACGGTAGTCAAAACAGCCTGGTACTGGTACAACAACAGATACATAGACCAATGGAACAGAAATGAGAATCCTGACATAAATTCATCCATCTATAAGTAGCTGATATTTGACAAAGGCCCAAAGTCTGTTAATTGGGGAAAAAAAATCTCTTTAACAAATGGTGCTGGCATAACTGGATGTTCATTTGCAAAAAACTGAAACAAAACCCATACCTCACACCATGCACAAAAACTAACTCAAAATGGATCAAAGACCTACATATAAAATTTAAAACAATAAAGATCACTGAAGAAAAAATAGGGACAACCCTAGGAGCCATAATACATGGTATACACAAAATATGAACCATAAGTAACAATGCACAAACACCAGAAGAGAAACTAGATAACTGGGAGTTCCTAAAAATCAAACACTTATGCTTATCAAAAGACTTCACCCAAGAGAAAAAAGACAACCTATAGACTGGGAAAAAATTTTTGGCTAGGATAAATCCAATCAGTGACTAATCTCTAAAATCTACAAGATACTGCAAAACGTCAACAAAAAAAAGACAAATAACCCAATTAAAAAATGGACAAAGGATATGAACAGGCACTTCACCAAAGAAGACATTCAGATTCATGAAGAAATGCTCACCATCATTAGCCATTAGAGAAATGCAGATCAAAACTGCAATGAGATACCGTCTCACCTCAACAAGACTAGCATTAATCCAAAAACACAAAATAATAAATGTTGGAGAGGTTGTGGAGAAACTGGAACGCTTATACACTCTTGGTGGGAATGAAAAATGGTACAACCACTTTGGAAATCAATTTGGTGCTTCCTTAAAAAGCTAGAAATAGAGAAGTACCATGGGATCCCGCAATCCTGCTCCTTGGAATATATCCTAGAGAAATAAGAGCCGTCACAAGAATAGATATATGCACACACATGTTCATTGCAGCACTGTTCACGATAGCAAAATGATGGAAACAACCTAGGTGCCCATCAAGGGATGAATGGATAAAAAAATTCTGGTATATTCACACAATGGAATGCTACACAACGATAAAGAACAAAGATGAATCCTGAAACATAACATGGAGGAATCTGGAAGGCATTATGCTGAGTGAAGTCAGTCACAGAAGGACAAATATTGTATAAGACCACTATTATAAGAACTCAAGAAAAGGTTATTATTTGATGGTTACCAGGGTGGGGAGGGAGGAAGAGTGTTACTCACTAACTAGATAATAGACAAGAATTATCTTAGGTGAAGGGAAGGACAGCACACACTACAGAAGACGTCAGCACAACTGGACTAAACCAAAGCAAAGAAGTATCCTGAATACAACCAAATACTTCAAGGGACAGAGTAGCAGGGGTGCGGGTCTGGGGACCGTGCTTTCAGGGGACATCTAGGTCAATTGGCTTAACAAGTTTTATTAAGAAAATGTTCTACATCCTACTTTCATGAGTGGCATCTGGGGTCTTAAAAGCTAGCGAGCAGCCATCTAAGATGCATCAATTGGTTCCAACCCACCTGGAGTAAAGGAGAATGAAGAACACCAAAGACACAAGGAAAGTATTAGCCCAAGTGACAGAAAGGGCCACATAAATCAGAGACTGCATCAGCTGAGACCAGAAGAACTAGACGGTGTCTGGCTACCACCAATGACTGCCTGACAGGGAACACAACAGGAGTCCCTAATGGAGCATGAGAAAAGTGGGATGCATAACTCAAATTCTAGTGAAAAGAGCAGACTTAATGGTCTGACTGAGACTAGTGGGACCACAGAAAGCATGGCCTCCGGACTCTCTGTCAATCCAGAACTAAAACTATTCCTGAGGCCAGCTCTTCCAACAAAGATTAGACTGGACTACGGGACATAAAATGATATTCGTGAAGAGTGTGTTTCTTAGCTCAAGTAGATACATGAAAGTAAATGGGCAGCTCCTGTCTGGAGGTGAGATGAGAAGGCAGAGAGGGTCAGGAGCTGGATGAATGAACACGGGAAGTCAGGGGTGGAAAGGAGGAGTGTGTTGTCACAGTATAGGGAGAGCAATTAAAGTCACATAACAATGTATGTATAAATTTTTGTATAAGAGACTAATAGTAAACTTTCACTTAAACTACAACAATAAAATTTAAAAATAAATAAATAAATAAATGTTGGTGGTTTGAACCTCCTCAGTTGTACTGAGGAAAATAGACAAGGGGGATGCTATTCATTAATGTGATGGTATATAAATGTGTAAGATAAACTTGGAGTATCTTCTGAAGATCCACTTCTGTAAAGATTATAACCATGAAAACCCTATGGAGCACTTCTACCCTGTAACATATGGGGTCACCATGAGTCAGAATCAACTCGATGGCAATAGGTTCTATGCTGGCAATATAAGATAATTAGGACAAAGTTCTAGGTTTTAAGGTGCTTGCTGACTTCATTTAAGAATGGCCTTTAATAACTTTCAGAGTTTTATTGATGTTACCACTAATTTTACTTTCTCTAGACACTCTTTACTGGAATCATAGTTTCTTCAATAGGAGATATAGTTGCTACTATCAGTATCAGAGTTAAGCTGTTTAAATTTAGCAATAAACCATAAACATATTCAGAAACTTCAACAGGAAAGGAATTAATCCATTTCAAAGTCACTGGATCATTTCTTTCTAGTATCTTAAAATACAACTCTAACTTTTAAGTATACAATATAATAAGTACAAGACTGTAGTTACTTTTTTACTACATTATTGATTCATTACAGACTAAACTCTTGGAGAGGTGTAAATAAATATATTAGACATTGATACTTGCTCATTAATAACTAACATCTATATTTTAAAAGCATGAAAAAGCTGGACAATGTTAAAGGAAGAAAGAAGAAGACCTGATGCATTTGAACTGTGGTGTTGGTGAAGATAATTGGATACACCACGAACTACCAGAAGAAGGAACAAATTAGAAGAAATACAACCAGAATGCTCCGTAGAGGGGAGGGTGATAAGACTTCGTCTCACTTACTTTGGACAAGTCATCAGGAAAGACTAATTACCAGATAAGAACATCATGTTTGGTGAAGTAAAGCATCAGTGAAAATGAAGGAAATCCTCAGTAACATGGATTGATACAATAGCCAAAACAATGGATTCAAACATACCTAGAATAATGAAGATGGCACAGGACCAGACAACATTTCATTCTGTGTGCATAAGGCCACTATGAGTTGAAGCCGACTCGATGACAACTGGTAACAACAATGCATTTTAAAGGATCATACCATATATGAGGAAAAATATATTGAGCCTTTATTTTAGCCTAGAAAATTTCTAGGGTGATTGAATTGGTTATTTTAATTATGTAATCAGAATGATTTGCACTTATAGCAAGTTTTTTTTTTAACTTTGCAAAGTATGCTCATATCAATTTTTAATTTATACCTCACAGAAATACTATTTGATAAGTGGGGCAAGGTTTGTTTTGACTGCATATACTGATTTTAATAAATAAGCAAATGGAGTAGCTGAGAACTAGAATTATATGCTATGAAATCACCAGCATAGTAGAAGAGGAAGTGGGTCCATATGTCTTGGAAATTTATATTCTGAGAATAGTAGATGTGTCTGGCATAGCATCACCATTGGTTTCTCCTGCCTAATCTAAATTGGACAATTTAATCCATTCTCTGTCCCAGCCTCAATCAACTGGATCCAAGTCAAGTCCTTCACCTATCACTTACCAACTAGCTTGAATAGATGAGTTGGGTCATTGAGTTTTTCCTATCAAGAATTTCAGAAATTTGTAACTGGAGTACAGAAAGACAAAAGTTAATTAAGTGTGGGTACGTCAAGAAGAATCTAGGACAAAGACTGTTATTTTAGAAACATTTTCCTGGTAAGTACAACAAATTTATCAAAGTTCATGGAAACAGAGAGAAATGCAGATTAATATCTGTGTGGCCTCTAAGAAAGAGAAAAGCAATGGCACACTTTGCTACTTGATTTCCCAAGAACCTATCATCCTTCTTTCCTCCTGTTCTTCCAGAGCAGTTTCCCACTCTATAGGCTGATGATATCAGATTCTCACCTCCCCAGCCTCTCTTCTTGTTAGAGACTGGGCTGAATACTGGTCAATAACCCCCCAAAAAAGAGCTGATGGGGGACTTGTGGGAAATATCTCCTTCAGGTCAAAAAAAAAAAAAAAAAAAACAGAAGAATATCAACTGTTCTTGCCCTTGTACAGTGTTGGGTGAGAATGTGTTGTACATATTTGCTGCAGCCATTTTGCAACTATGAAATGACAAACCAAAGGACCACAGCTTATGTACTGAAGACAATAGAGTGGAAGCATGAAAAGCGCCTTGGTCTTTTGATGACTTTGTTAAGTTTGAATTAATCTATCTGCAATGCAACTGAGATATGTAAACATTTATTGATATGTGTGATAAAATATATTTTTATTTTTTGAAGTTACAATACTTGACATACAATATCTTTGTAGCCATAAGTATCTTATTCATAAGTCATCTTAGTTCCCAATCTTTAAATTCCCAGCTAAACCTAATATAAATTATTCGTAATTTTCTCATGTATTCTTATAAAATACACTTTTTTAACTTCTTCATACATGTTTTTACTCCTTGCATGTAACAATAGCCTTGGTATGGGCTTTCAGTGATGTGTTTGTGAAATTAAGAGCTTTGACTAAAATCCCAGTGAAGTTCAATTGTGATGCAACTGAAACCAGAATACAAAGTTAGCCATGTGGACTTTTCCAGTTACATACTGCATGCTATTTCAGAAATGGCTGGAAAACAGAAATGTCATCTACTGGAGAACTGTTCAATATATATGTAAGAAATGCTACAACAACCATTTTAACAATAACTTCAATTCACATGATGGCATTCTTTAACTTACCATAAAATTTTAACATAATACCCAAAGAAAAAGGGTCTAATTTCAAAGAATGAGATCAGAAGGGAACCTGAATATATTCAATAACTGTTCAAACTTTTTTTTTTTTTTTTTTGCAGTGAAGTCATTTAATACTTACCCATTTAGATCTATTTAAAAGGAAGCTTCTCTCCCCAAAGCCTCTCTATTGTAAAGCTACAGACTCCAGATTGCCAATTCCATTGCCCATAGAGCAGAAAGTACTTGGAAAAACCTGCCAGATAAGCAAGTTCTCACAAGCCTGGGGGGAGATTAGGTGCTGCTATGTGTAGTTACTTCCACAGATGCCTTTGCTTCTCCCCCTTCACTGGTGTTGTGAAGTTGACGATCCTGAAAATGCATTGAGTTTTGAGCAGGGACTTTTCAAAGTGACAGGCTTAAAAAATACAATTCACCTTTTGCCCTTCTCCTCCCAGCTGCAAAATACTAGGCATCCTTAGAACTCAGTTTTATAACTCTGAATACACAGTGATATCTTAAATAAATAGGCTAAGCTCTCCTGGGCCACAGGTTCCCAGTTGTAGTTTCTAGTTCAAATGCAGATGATTAAATAAATAAATATTTATGACTTAAACAACAAGGAAAAAAAAATCACATCTCTTAGCTGTATATACTAATCATATTTTTAAATGAGTTCATAGAAATAATTAATAGAAAATTTGAATTGGTTGCAGAATTTCCTCTTACTTAAGCTGTGACTAATTCAGAGAGGAAATCAAGTGGAATAAAATGTATGGGAAGGGAAATCTGCTTTAAATGTTTCTCAATTTCATAACCAGAATGAACCGAGCAGCTCAGGCTAATGGAAAAGACAAGAGATATGAGTTCTCATATTGCCCCTGCTACCAAGCAGTTTTATGACACTGACCATTTAAACTCTTATTTTCCTTATATGTAAACATTAGGGTGTTAGACGCCATAATTTCTAACAATTTTCAAATTCTATGGTTCAATTCCTTGATAAAATGAGATTGAATTGTTTCAATGGAGAGGACAGAGCACCCAGTATACCCATATTTGAAAACTTTATCAATTGTGTATCTTGGGATACAAAAGTTAACTGTTCAGAACCTCAACTTCTCCATCTGTAAAACAGAAGTGATAATACCAATATCATAATTATGTCAGAAAGATGAAAGGCCATCATGTATGGAATGAGTGTTATTAAGTTACAAAGCACTCTATAACAAACTTTCTATCCCAATCACTAGCACAATTATTAGTTTTTAAAGAAAATCATAAAGGGCTGCTGGTGGTGCAATGGTTAAGTGCTCGGCTCCTAACTGAAAGGTTGGGGGTTTGAACCAAACTTTGGCTCCATGGGATAAAGACCTGGCGATCTGTTTCCATAAAGATTACAGCCTAGAAAACCCTACAGGGTAGCTCTATTCTGGAGTCACTCTCAGTTGAAATCGACTCAATGGCACCTAACAACAACAATAACAGGGAAAATCATATGAAATATAATTACTAATTACTAAGAAACAAAAGCAGCCAGTGGGAAGCTGTTTACTCACTTAGCCTGAAGCTAAATTATCTAGTTTTCAGTTGGTACACGGTGGTACAATTACCATAGTGATTTAACCGGTATGTGAGAGGTACATGTACAAAGGTATCGTGAAGTCCAACACAATGTGGCACCACCAACAGTATCCCAAACCCAGCCCAAATAAACTTGCACTCTAAGTAAAATATGTGATTGCTAGGCAAATACAGCTTCAAGACAGCCCATTTTTCTAGCCGTTAAACCTCATTTGTAGAGAAATTCTGGAGCCACCATTGTAACTGATGGTATATATTTTGATTATATAAGTTGTACTGTTGCTTCCCAAATCCCATGTGATTTGATTTAATTTTCCCCAGAATACATAAACTCTTTCTTCCCAAGTCAACTCCTTTCCTTCACCAGGAAATAAAATAAGGGCCTCCTTTCTCTGTGCTTTTTTATAGCTCTTCATGAGTAAGCTGTGACATAGCACATGTGTGTACATATGTACACGTGAACGTAGAAGTCATTGTATCATAACAGAGTTATCTGTTTACAGGTTTAAGGGCCCTGCCAGGCTTTGAAAGACCCTGCCTTAATCTTCTTTGTACTGAGGAATACCTAGCATGGTGCCTGGTTATGGTAGGTGCTAAAGGAAGATTTGATGAATGAATGAATGAATGAAATTCCAGGTAAATTTTTCTTTCCTTAAGTAAATCCCATGCCAATCCTTTAAAAAGAGAAATCCACCTCCTGCAAGAGGTCTCATTTTGAATTTCTAGTAATCTTTTCATATTAGTGCAATAGAGTTCGAGAGACTGTCTTAGGAAATACAGACTCAATGGCACCTAACAACAAGTAGTGAAGTAGAGAAAGGAAGCAAAACAGAGAGAGTGGGTGGTCTCCAGCCACGTTCCTCGACTCCCCTTTCTTCTGTCTCATAGCTCTGAATTGTATCAAGTAAGATTGCACAGACCCTTCACTAAGTCAGAAGAAATACTGGCAGCTCTCATTTCCTGCTTCTGCTCTCACTTTACTACAGGAAGTTTACTAAGTATTTTAAAGAAACTCCTAATTTACTTCTCACAACAACTCTAAAAGGTAGCAACCTTTAAAAAGAAAAAAAAATGTCTTTAATGAGAAAACTGAAGCATGGAGGAGTTTTCTCAAGGTCACTCATGTGTTTAAGTGGTAGGATCAGGATTTGAGAGAGTCAGGTGCTCCAACATCAAGCTTCTTCCATTGGACCTAGAAAAAAGGCTCAGAACAATGTGCCCACTGCTTCATGCTTGATGTTTGGATTCCTGATACTGAGCCAGGAAGTGTAACAGGAGCTTATACAGAAACACTTCTGCTTAGCTCTGCTGGAAAGTTCAGGCTGGGGGCAGATTGCAGCAGGTTGGAGACTGAATTTGTGGAGAATGTTTGTGTGTCCCACATGTCTGGCATAGCAGACAACCTCTGCTCTCTCAAACTTGGCTGAAAAGACTGAATATCCTGGCTTCAGATAACTCTGAATCTGCGTGTATTGTTGATACTGATGTTCTTTGGTCTGGATGGAAATGACAGACATCTTTTGTCCATATCTAGCAGACGTAGGAGGAGAGAAGAGTTGACCCTCCCTGAATGCAAGACAGCTGCCAACATCACAGATACCCCTTAGCTCCCTAAGTAATACAAATGCCCTTCTTTCCTTTGTCTCCACAATTATTCATAAAAATATTGAATAATCTGAAATTCAGTGTGATTTATGAAGCAGCTGAAATTCAAATAAGTTCGAATCCCCTTACCCCCCTTGAAGAAGGGAAGGGAAAAGAAAAACCAGCCAGGATATTAGGCAAGCAGCCAGTGCCAATGTTGGGGTTCCCGGAGGCCTTAACTACCTAGGCCATTCAGAAATGTAAAAGGCAGAAGTCAGTCTAAAACAAAGATGTTGGGAGAGGTTGAGAGTCAAATACCAGAGGTAACAACTGCTTCCTGAGTTAAAAGAGGCAGAGGAAGCAAAGAATATTAAACAAAAGCACAATGTGCCACATGTTTACTATGTGACATTTTCTGTCCTAAGCACTTTTAATGAATTACTTAATTAAACCTGCATTAGGCATTGTCATCTTCAGTCAAAGATGAAGCAATAGATGCTCTGAAATATTGAACATCTAATCTAAACTAAGGGAGCAAAGCTGAGAGATGTCAGCAGGAAGGCTCACATCAAATCACAGAACTCTACTATCCACAATACAGGGTATGGACACAGGAGTTTGTGGACAGGTTGGTTGAAGATTAGCCTAACAGTGGGCTGTACACATGGGGAAAGAGTGCAAGGAATTTGCCAAGAGCAGCCTTCCTCACGTATGGAAAGTGCCAGGTATTGGATCTCTTAAACTGGCTTTAGGGCCAAAAAAAAAATTATGCTGATTAAATGTAATTAAACCAAGTCAATCCAAAAATTAACAGAAAGTTCAATACATAAATGTTGTCGCTGTTGCTGTTGTTATTAGGTGCCATCAAGTTGGTTCTGACTTATAGCAACCCTATGTACAACTGAACGAAACACTGCCCCGTCCTGCACCATCCTCATGATCAATGCTATGTTTGAGCCCATTGTTACAGCTGCTGTATCAATTCATCTCACTGAGGGTCTACCTCTTTTTCACTGACCCTGTACTTTACCAAGCATGATGTCCTTCTCCAGGGACTGGTCCCTCCTCATAACATGGCCAGAGTACATTAGATGAAATTTCACCATCCTCCTTTCTAAAGAACATTCTGGTTGTACTTCTTTCAAGACAAATTTTTTTGTTCTCTTTCCAACAAACAATAACTCAAAGGCATCAATTCTTCTTATGGTCTTCCTTATTCAGTGTCCAGCTTTTGCATATATATGAGGCAATTGAAAATACCATGGCTTTGGTCAGGCACACTTTAATCTTCAAAGCGACATCTTTGCTTTTCAACATTTTAAAGAGGTCTTTTGCAGCAGATTTGCCCAATGCGATGTGTCTGTTGATTTCTTGACTGCTGTTTCCGTGGGTGTTGATTGTGGATCCAAGTAAAATGAAACCCTTGACAACTTCAGTATTTTCTCTGATTATCATGAAGTTGTTTATTGGTCCAGTTGTGAGGATTTTTGTTTTCTTTATGTTGAGGTATAATACATACTGAAGGCTGTACTCTGATCTTCATCAGTAAGTGATTCAAGTCCTCTTTGCTTTCAGCAAGTAAGGTTATGTCATCTGCATATCAAAGTTGTTAATGAGCCTTCCTCCAATGCTGACCCCAGGTTCTTCTTCATATAGTTCAGCTTCTCAAATTATTTACTCAGTGTATAGACTGAAAGAGTATGGAGAAAGGATACAACTCTGACACACATCTTTCCTGATTTTAACCCTTTCAGGATCTGTGTGATATACAGTTACCCATCTACTTTTTTCAGCTCTCAGGTTTTTCGGGGGCCAATTTCCCAATGACAATGCATGCTACTGCAAGGCAGGGGCCTTTATGACTGAAACTGACAAGAACGGGCATATGCAGCAAATTACTATTTCTACAGGACATTGTAGGAGATATGCACATTTTTGGTAAGAAAAATAGAAAAGTTTTATGTGGAAACATACTTGTCCCAGTGGACTCCTGTGGAACTCTGTAAATTTCAGGGTTCTAGTTAGTGGGAAATTGTATTATCCCACTAGATTCTGAGGTTAGTCTTGTAAAAGGGTGCAAGAAAAAGAAATCCATTCTACTTCCCAATAATTCAGGTACACCCAGTAATTTAGCAGCCTTCCATTAATGAAAACACATGGTATAAACAAACAGAAAAATAAAAGCAAAAAATAATAGTGTCTTGAAAGGTACCAGGCAGCCCCTTGCTGTTTGAATGACTGCCTCTTGGTCTATGTACAGTCGCTGCACGAGCACAGTTAAGTGTTCTGGAATCTCCATTCTTTGAAATGTTATCCACAATTTGTTATGATCTTCACAGTGGAATGACTTTGCATAGTCAAAACAATACAGGTAAATATCTTTCTGGTATTCTGTGCTTTCAGCCAAGATTCATTTGATATCAGCAATGATATCTCTTGTTCCATGTCCTCTTCTGAATCTAGCTTGAATTTCTGTCAGTTTACTGTCAATGTAAATGCTGCAACCAAAAGTTTCATCCCCAAAATTTTACTTGGGTGTGATATTAATGATATTGTTTGATAATTTCCACATTCTGTTGGATCACTTTTCTTTGGAATGGACATAAATATGGATCTCTTCCAGTCAGTTGGCAAGGTAGCTGTCTTCCAAATTTCTTGTCATAGACAAATGAGAGCTTCCAGTGTTTCATCCATTTGTTGAAATATCTCTATTGGTATTCTGTCAATTTTTGGATTATTGTTTTTCAACAATGCCTTCAGCGCAAGTTGGACTTCTTCCTTCAATACAATAGGCTCTGGATCACACGGTACCTCCTGAAATGGCTGTACATCAACTGATTATTTTTGTACACTGTGTTCCTTCTATCTTCTTTTGATGCTTTGATGCATTGACTCTTCTTTCCTGCCTTCCTGTCTCATTTATATTTTTCTGATAGAATCCTTCAATACTGCAGTTTGAGTTTTGAATTTGTTCTTTAGATCTTTCAGCTTGAGAAATGCCAACCATGTTCTTCGTTTTTGGTTTCCTAACTCTACCTCTTTGCGCGCTTCACTATAATGCTTTTTTTGGTCATCTTGAGCCGCCCTTTGAAATCTTCCCATCAGCTCTTTTACTTCATCATTTCTTCTATTCACTTTAGCTACTGTACCTTTAAAAGCAAGTTTCAGAGTCTCTTCTGACATCCATTTTGGTCTTGTCTTCCTTTTCTGTTATTTTAATGACCTTTTGCTTTCTTCATGTGTGATGTCCTTGGTGTCATCCCACCACTCGTTTGGTCTTTGGTCATTAGTGTTCAATGCATCAAATCTATTCTTTAAGTGGTCTCTACATTCAGGTGGGAATATACTCAAGGTCTTACTTTGGTTCATATTGACTTGTTTTAATTTTCTTCAGCTTCACCTTGAACTCGCTTATGAGCAATTGATTGTCTGTTCTGCAATTGGTCCCTGGCCTTGTTCTGACTGATGATACTATGCTTCTCCATTGTTTCTTTCCACAGGTGCAGTCAGTTTATTCCTGTGTATTCTATATGGCCATGTCCATGTGTGTAGTCACTGTCTTAGTCATCTAGTGCTGCTATAACAGAAATACCACAGGTGGATGGCTTTAACAAAGAGAAATTTATTCTCTCACAGTCTAGTAGGCTACCAAGTCCAAATTCAGGGTATCAGCTCCAGGGGAAAGCATTCTCTTCTGTTGGCTCTGGAGAAAAGTCCTTGTCACCAGTCTTCCATTGGTCTGGGAACATCTCAACGCAGGAACCGCAGGTCCAAAGGACGTACTCTGCTCCTGGCACTGCTTTCTTGGTGGTTCGAGGTCACCAACTCTCTGCTTGCTTCTCTTTCCTTTTATCTCTTGTAAGACAAAAGGTGGTGCAGGCCACATGCCAGGGAAACTCCCTTTATGTTGGATCAGGGATGTGACCTTAGTAAGGGTGTTACAATCCCACCCTAATCCTCTTTAACATAAAATTACAATCAGACAATGGAGGACAACCACACAATACTGGGAATCACGGCCTAGCGGAATTGATACACACAATTTTTGGGGGACATAATTCACTCCATGACAGTCACCGTTTATGCTGTTGAAAAAAAGGTGTTTCCATGAATCAGTCATTGGCCTTGCAAAATTCTCTCATGAAATCTCCGGCATCTTTTCTATAACCAAGGCTATATTTTCCAACTACCGAAATTTCTTCTTGGTTTCCAACTTCTGCATTTCAATCACCAGTACTTATGAATGCATCATGATTGTATGTTTGATCAGTTTCAGACTGCAGAAGTTGGTAAAAATCTCCAATTTCTTCATCTTTGGCATAGTCGTTGGTGTGTTAATTTGAATAACAGTCATATTAACTGGTCCTCCTTTGTATGGCTATTATCAATGACAGTCATCGTCTGTGATGTAACCGCTAGCAATTTATAAGAGTCTTAATTTTTTTTTAAACAAGTATCCTTGTCCCCTGAAATACTTTTTGCCATAAACTTATCAGCTCTAAGATACAGTTTATCATTTGGTTATCTTCATATTCTGTGTGTGAAGGAATATAATAAATGAGATTTTTAATTCTCTGTGGGAGAACATGTAAATCTTATCTACTTATTTAAAATATTTTAAATTATGCATTATGTTTTGCACCCATTCAGTATGTATTTTGTTTTGCATTGGTTGATATATTTGGACCTTGCACAAAATGGTGAAAGACAGAAAAACAGCTCCCTAAGATGTGCCCCCACGCATCTGTCAGTTTGTTGTACTGTGGGGGCTTGCATGTTGCTGCAGTGCTGGGAGTTATGGTACCAGTATTTGAGTATCAGCTGGGTCACCCATGGCGGATAGGTTTCAGCTGAGCTTTCAGGCTAAGACAGACTAGAAAGAAGGACCCAGAGGTGTACTTCTGAAAACAGTTAGCTAGTGAAAACCTTATGAATAGCAGTGAAACATTGTCTGATACAGTAGCAGAAGATGAGCCCCTCAGGTTGGAAGTCACTCAAAAGATGACTGTGAAAGAGCTACCTCCTCAAAGTAGAGTTGACCTTAATGACATGGATGAAGTCAAGATTTTGGGACCTTCATTTGCTGATGTGGCACAACCCAAAATGAGAAGAAACAGCTGCAAACATCCATTAATAATTGGGAGGTGGAATGTACAAAGGATGAATCTAGGAAAATCGGAAATCGTCAAAAATGAAATGGAAAGCATAAACACCAATGTGATGGTTAAGATTGTGTGTCAACTTGGCTGGGCCATGATTCTTAGTGTTTTAATGTGATCACTCCCATGATTGAATATGCTGTAAGCAACCAATCAGATGAAAGGGAATCTCCTTGGAGGTGCAGCCTGCATCTGAATACAAGCAGATATTCTGGCTTTTTGCTCACTCTGGATCCTGCAGCTGCCTCCTGTGGTCTCCTCTCCGGTTCTTGGGACCTAAGCTGTCAGCTTATCTGCTGAACTTGGGATTCGTTGATCTTCACAGCCTGTGAACGGAGCCCTGCTCTCTGACCTGCCGATCTTGGGTTTGCCAGCCCCTGCAGCTACGTGAATCAGGAGAAATATTGTGATCTTGCCTGCTGATCTTGGAATTTGTCAACCTTCACAGCCTGTGAGCGGGAGCCAGCTTCTGCGGCAGTGTGACTTGGGAGAGGCCTCCACCCTGATCCACGGACTTGGGACTTTCTAGCTTCTACAATTGTGTGAGCTATTTCCTTGATCTAAATCTCTCTCTATATATATTTATATGCTTTACTGGTTTTGCTTCTCTACACAACACAGCCTCAGACAACCAATATCCTAGGCATTTTGAGCTGGAATGGACTGGTATTGGCCATTTTGAATCAGACAATCAGACTATGCTGGGAATGAAAAATTGAAGAGGAATGGCATTGCATTCATCATCAAAGAGAAGATTTCAAGATCTATCCTGATTTACAACACTGTTTGTGATAAGATAATATCCATATGCTTGCAAGGAAGACCAGTTAATACTACTATAATTCAAATTTATGCACCAACCACTAAGGCAAAAGGTGAAGAAAATGAAGACTTTTACCACCTTCTGTAGCCTGAAATTGGTCAAACATGCAATCAGGATGCGTTGATAATTACTGGTGTTTGAAATGTGAAAGTTGGAGACAAAGAAGTTTTCGTAGTTGGAAAATATGGCCATGGTGATAAAAATGATGCCACAGATCACATAATAGAATTTTGCAAGACCAATGACTTCTTCATTGCAAATAACTTTTTTCAGCAACATAAACCGTGACTATACACGTGGACCTCGACAGATGGAATACACAAGAATCAAATCGAATACATCTGTGGAAAGAGACCATGGAAAAGCTCAATATCATCAGAACAAGGCCAGGGGCCGACTGTGGAACAGACCATCAATTGCCCACAGGCACATTCAAGTTGAAACTGAAGAAAATTAAAACAAGTCCAGGAGAGCCAAAGTGCTACCTTAACCATATCCCACCTGAATTTAGAGATCATTTCAAGAATAGATTTGATGTGTTGAACGCTAATGACCGAAGACCAGACGAGTTGTGGAATGACATCAAGAACATCATTCATGAAGAAAGCAAGAGGTCATTAAACAGACAGGAAAGAAAGAAAAGACCAAAATAGATGTCAGAAGAGACTGAAACTTGCTCTTGAATGTTGAGTAGTTAAAGCAAAAGGAAGAAATGATGAACTAAAAGAACTTAACAGACTTCAAAGGGCAGCTCGAGAAGACAAAGTAAAGTATTACAATGACATGTGCAAAGACCTGGAGGTAGAAAACCAAAAGGGAAGAATTAGCTCAGCATTTCTCAAGCTGAAAGAATTGAAGAAAAAATTCAAGCCTCGGGTTGCGATATTGAAGGATTCTAAGAGGAAAATATTAAATATACAGGAAGCATCAAAAGAAGATGGAAGGAATACACAGAGTCACTGTACCAAAAAACACTGGTTGACATTCAACCATTTCCGGAGGTCGCAAATGATCAGGAACCGATGGTACTGAAGGAAGAAGTCCAAGCTGCACTGAAGACACTGGCAAAAAACAAGGCTCCAGGAATTGAGAGAATACCAATTGAGATGTTTCAACAATGGGATGCAGCTCTGGAAGTGCTCACTCATCTATGCCAAGAAATTTGGAAGACAGCTACCTGGCCAACTAAGTGGTAGAGATCTGTATTTATGCCTATTTCCAAGAAAGGTGATCCAACCTAATGTGGAAATTATCAAACAGTATCGTTAACATCACATGAAAGCAAAATTTTGCTGACGAATGTTAAAAAGTGACTACAGCAGTATATAGACAGGAAACTGCCAGGAATTCAAGTCGGATTCAGAAGAGGAAGTGGAACCAAGGATATCATTGCTGATATCAGATAGATACTGGCTGAAAGCAGAGAATACCAGAAAGATGTTTACCTTTGTTTTATTGACTATGCAAAGACATTCGACTGTGTGGATCATAATAAATTATGGATAACATTGGGAAGAATGAGAATTCTAGAACACTTAATTGTGCTCATGGGGAACCTATACATAGATCAAGGGGCAGTAGTTCGAACAGAACAAGGAGATATTGCAGGGTTTAAAGTCAGGAAAGGTGTGGGTTAGGGTTGTATTCTTTCATCATACAATATGTATGCCAAGCAAATAATCTGAGAAGCTGAACTATATGAAGAAGAACAAGACATCAGAATTGGAGGAAGACTCACTAACAACCTGCATTATGCAGATAACACAACCTTGCTTGCTGAAAGTGAAGAGGACTTGAAGCACTTACTGATGAAGATCAAAGACCGCAGCCTTCAGTATGGATTACACCTCAACATAAAGAAAACAAAAATCCTAACAACTGGACCAATAAGCAACATCACGATAAAGGGAGAAAAGATTGAAGTTGTCAAGGATTTTATTTTACTTGGATCCAAAATCAACACTCATGGAAGCAGCAGTCAAGAAATCAACAGATGCATTGCACTGGGCATATCTGCTGCAAAAGACCTTTTTAAAGTGTTCAAAAGAAAAGATGTCACCTTGAAGACTAAAGTGTGCCAGACTGAACCCATGGTGTTTTCAACTGGCACATATCCATGGGAAAGCTGGACAATGAATAAGGAAGACTGAAGAAGAATTGATGCCTTTGAATTGTGGTATTGGCGAAGGAAATTAATATACCATGGACTGTCAAAAGAACCAACAAACCTGCCTTGGAAGTACAACCAGAATGCTTCTCAGACACAAGGATGGCCAGACTACGTCTCACATACTTTGGATATGTTATCAGGAAGGATCAGTCCCTGTAGAATGACATCAAGCTTGGTAAATTAGAGGGCCAGGGAAAAATAAGAAGACCCTCAATGAGATGGATTGACACAGTGATTGCAATGGTGGGCTCAAGCATAGCAATGATTGTAAGGATGGTGCAGGACCGGGCAGTGTTTTGTTCTGTTGTACATAGGGTCTCTACGAGTCAGAACCGACTCAATGGCACCTAACAACAACAAGATGTCCCAGTCCTAACCTCTGTGACCTCTGAACATAATTATATTACAACATATAGCAAAAGAAAATTAAGAATACAGATGTAAGTAAAGTTACTAATCAGCTGACCTTAAATTAGGAAGATTATCATGGATCATCTGAGTGTAATGTAATCACAGGTTTCCTTATAAATGAAAGAGGAAGGTAAGACAGAAGAGTCAACGCAGGAGATGTAATGATGTAAGCAAGGTCAGAGTGATGTGATGTGAGCTAACTTGACCCTCTATTGCTTGCTTTGAAGATGGAGGAAGGGGGTCAGGAAGCAAGGACTGCAGTTTTCTCTAAAAGCTGGAAAAGATAAGGTAACAGATTCTCCCCAGAGCCTCCAGCCCTGCTGACATCTTGATTTTAGCCCAGTGAGACCCATGTCAGATTTCTAACCTACAGAAGTGTGAAAAAATACATTTGTATCATTTCTTTGTCCTTAAGTTTGTTATAACTTTTTCAGCAGCAATAGAAAAATAATACAAGGTGGAATCTTTTCTGAAGATTTGCTTCTTATTTTTTTTCGTATATTTTTCTTCACAAAAAAAGCATGATCTAGCATTTTAAATTTCTGAAGCATTAGTCTCATTTTCTTATTATCTCTGGAGATAATAATCACCTGGAGGAGCCCTGTAGTGCTGTTGTTTCCATTTGGTAGGTCAGAAAAAATACACAAACTCAGTAATGTACAACACATTCATGATGGAACACAGGTGAAATATTTCAGTTTTGACTGTATCTGAGCAACACCAAAGCAATAAATTGAAAGTGAAATACTACTTCAAACATATGTTTGTTTGTTTGTTTGTTTGTTTGTTTCCTGGTGTCCCCACTTCTTTTTCATTTATTTGAAAGAATTGGCCAGTCATTTCAGAATTTTTTGAGCCACGTATTAACCATACAATAGTATTGTTTAGCCACTGCCTATTTTTTCATGCGCTCAAAAATTAATATACCTACTCCTCACTTGTCAACTATCTCACTATCTGACATTCTGCATTTATGACAATAACAAAAAATCTATTATCTGACTATTTTGCACATTAACGGCATACGTCTGGCAGTTAACAGATGCTGAGGTGTGAGCTGAGAGTAATGCTGCCTATCATGGTTAAGGCTGTGTGTAAACTTGGCTGGGCCATGATTATCAGTGGTTTGGCAGTTATGCAATGATGTTATCTGGCAATGATGTAAGGATGTAGTCATCTACCATTTTGTGATCTGATGTGGTCATCCTCCATTATCATAATGACCTGGTCTTTGGAACCTAACCATGTAGATAAGTGAGGAGTGGATATACCACTTTACTATTTAAAAAATAATTTCAATTCCCAGTATGAGCTATCTACCCTATTTAAAGAGAGTGTGATGTGTTTTAATCAACCAATATTTTTCTATGGCCTTCTAGAGTTTAGAAAAAAATACAAAGCTTCATTCAATTCAACACCTTCTATACAGGCATGACAATCATAGTCACCTACATCACAACCTAAATATTTTACTTGTGAAATCTTTGAGCTTTCTACTAACTAGAATAGCAGTTTTCAGGGTTTTATCCTACTTCTTAGTTTGTAATTTTGGGGGTTCTTTAAGCCACTGCTTATCTAGTCTAATATCAGAACTTTATCCTTATGAAGAGAAAAGGCAGACACCCTAAGAAGTTGGAAGCTGCAACAGATAGTCCACGTTACTAGCAGAAATTTAAGTTCTATGCTAAACAGACCAAGTAACAAACAAGCCAAGAGCTAGTTAAATTGTTTTTATGAGTCTTGAGGATGACAATTGCCCAAGTTTATCCCATATATTTATTTACCCTTAGAGGAAAACTTTCAAACAAACTTTTGTCTTCCTACATGCTTTTCTACAGTTGATAACTTTCAATCTATATAGCTAGAGAAATGCGGAATACTTAAATGCCTAAACTAAAAAGCTCATATTCTAAGACAATTGATCCATGTCACATGGAGTTAGTAACTCCTGCTATTAACTTTAAAAATAAGTCAAATATCTTTTTTTATTTTTTATCTTTTTTATTGTACTTCAGGTGAAGGCTTACAGAAAAAATAGTTTCTCATGAAACAGTAGTACACATATTGTTTTATGACATTGGTTAACAACCCCACATGTCAATCC
>NW_004443970.1:16536807-16563662 GCF_000243295.1 Trichechus manatus latirostris
AAAAAGAAATGCCCTCAGGGATCCCTCTGTACATCTGTGTAAGCCGAAGGGGAGTCTCCTTGCCACGCAGCTCTGCCTGGCCAAAAAGGGCTCCCAACTCAAGAATGAAAAGGAAAAGAAAACAAACAAACAATTCAAAACAAACAAATGAACAAAAGCCCCGGGATCCCACCAGCACAGCAGCCCAGACTGGGAAGCAGCTCCATACTCGAGTGGAGCTCTGCAGCCCCTCAGGAAGAAACAAAGATGGTGCAAGGAGCTATGCACTAGAGCGAAAGGAGGAGGAGGCAGCGAGAGGCAAGCAAGAAATCAAAAGAAGCAGAAGAAAAAAGCAACACCAGCAGCCAACAAATGGCACTCAGAGAGCCAGCTAGTGCGGGCTGGTGTTTCTGGACAAGAGACTGTGTCCACGGGAAGTGGAGCGGGCTGAGTGTGGGTGAAGAAGGGTAGAGAGTGGGAAAGCATATATCACAAATTCCAGGTGCTCTGCAGCCTCTCAGGAAGAAGCAAAGATGGCGCACAGAGCGAGGCACTTGAGTGAAAGGAGGGGGAGATGGTGAGAGACAAGGAAGAAATCAAAAGAAGCGGAAAAAAGCAACACCAGCATCCAACAAATGGCACCCAGAGAGCTGCCCGCTCAGGTGTGTGGAATCCAAGCTGTCGGCGCTTGCCGGTCAAGAGACCATGGACGCGGGAAGCAGAGGAGGCCAAGCTGGGGCGAAGAGGGGTGGGGGGTGGGAAAGCACACAACACAAATTACTGGTTGCTTTGTCTCCCGCTGGATGCTCTGTGAGGCTGCTTTCTCGTACCCCCTGTTTGCTGGTCTCCGATAGGAGTCCAAGATGGCGGATCCGCACTGTGTTAGCTGGTAGGGTACCTCTGCATGAATCTCTCCTCGCTCTCCATTCTCTGTCAGTTTTCTCACTCCATTTGGTGCTTGGCTGAGTTCTTTATCTCTTCATTCAATGTTTTAGGGTTTCAGGATTGTTGTATTCTCTGTCTGGCTTAGTTTTTCGGATCTTTGCTGTGGAGGGACGGCATGGTGCTTCTGCCTAGAGTGCCGTTTTGCCAGAACTCTGGAAAACTTTTTTTGGTGAAAATATGCATAGCCAAAGTTACACCCTTTCAAAATTTTTTACATGTACAATTCAGTGACATAGACTACATTCTTCCAGTTGTGTGCTATTCTCACTATCCTTTTCCAATTATTTCATCACCATTATCTTCAACTCACTGCCCCCTAGGCTTCCCATCAAACTTTTGAATTGTTCTTGTCAATTTGATCTCACATAGATAATTCTTTTTTTTTTTTTTTTTGGTACCTTAGATGAAGGTTTACAGAGCAAGTAGTTTCTCATTAAACAGTTAGTACACATATTGCCCTATGACAATGGTTAACAACCCATGACATGTCAACTATGTCCCTTCTCAACCTTGGACTCCCTATCACCAGCTTTCATGTCCCATCCTGCCTTCTAGTCCTTGTCCCTGTGTCTTATTAGTTCCATTCTGTTTTATGGGGCTGTCCAATCCCTGGCTGAATGGTGAACCTCAGGAGTGACTTCACCACTGAGCTAAAAGGGCGTCCTGGGGCCATACTCTCAGAGTTTCTCCAGTCTGTCAGGCCAGTAAATCTGGTCTTTTTTTACGAGTTAGAATTTTGTTCTACATGCTTCTCTAGCTCTGCCCAGGACCTTGTCTTGTGATCCCAGTCAGAGCAGTCAGTAGTGATAGCTGGGCACCATCTAGCTGTACTGGACTCAGTGTGGTGGACGCCATGGTAGCTGTGATCCATTAGTCCTTTGGACTAATCTTTTCCTTGTATCCTGTTCTCTTCATCCTCCCTTGCTTCCTAAGGGGTGAGACCCGTGGAATATCTTAGAGGGCTGTTGACATGCTTTTAAGACCCCAGACGCTGCTCACCTGTTTCTCATTCTTAATGGCCAAATACAAGGTACTGAAACTTTACTCTTATGCTTTCTTCTAATCATTTAAGCAGGTAGCATATGATCAGGAACAGATGATACTGAAGGCAGAGGTTCAACTACACTGAAGGCATTTGCAAAAAACAGGAATTGATGGAATACCAATTGAGATGTTTCAACAAACTGATGCAGCACTGGAAGTGCTCACTTGTCTATGCCAAGAAATTTGGAAGATAGCTACCTGGACAACTGACTGGAAGACATCCATATTTATGCCTTTTGCAAAGAAACATGATCCAACTGAATGCAGAAATTACTGAACAATATCATTAATATCACATGCAAATAAAATTTTGGTGAAGATCATTCAAAAGCAGCTGCAGAAGTATATTGACAGGAAAATGCCAGAAATTCACTTGGATTCAGAAAAGGATGTGGAACCAGGGATATCATTGCTGATATCAGATGGATCCTGGCTGAAAGCAGAGAATACCACAAAGATGTTTACCTGTGTGTCATTGACTATGCAAAGACATTCAACTGTGTGGATCATAAGTTACGGATAACTTTGCAAAGAATGGGAGTTCCAAACACTTACTT
The DNA here is from genome assembly GCF_000243295.1 of Trichechus manatus latirostris. Taxonomy (NCBI): domain Eukaryota; kingdom Metazoa; phylum Chordata; class Mammalia; order Sirenia; family Trichechidae; genus Trichechus; species Trichechus manatus. The sequence continues at coordinate 16,539,333 of NW_004443970.1, forward strand.
ATGCCATGAGGAACCTGCACATGAATCAAGAGGCAGTCGCTTGAACAGAACAAGGGTATACGGTGTGGTTTAAGGTCAGGAAAGGGTTGTATCCTTTCACCATACCTATTTAATCTGTATGCTGAGCAAATAATCTGAGAAGCTGGACTATATGAAGACGAATGTGGCACCAGGATTGGATGAAGACTCCTTAACAGCCTGTGATATGCAGATGACACAACTTTGCTTGCTGAAACTGAAGAGACTTGGAACACAGACTGATGAAGATTAAAGACTACAGCCTTCAGTATGAATTACACCTCAACATAAAAGAAAAAAAATCCTCACAACTGGACCAATAAGCAACAAATTGATAAATGGAGAAAAGACTGAAGTTGCCAAGGATTTCACTTTACTTGGATCCACAGTCAACACCCATGGAAGCAGCAGTCAAGAAATCAAATTCCATATTGCATCGGGCAAATCTGCTGCAAAAAACCTCTTTAAAGTGTCCAAAAGTAAAGCTGTCACCTTGAAGACTAAGGTGTGCCTGTTCCAAGCCATAGTGTTTTCAATCTCGTCATATGCATGTGAAAGCTGGAAAATGAATAAGGAAGTCTGAAGAAGAATCGATGCCTTTCAGCTATGATGTTGATGAAGAATATTGAGTATACCATTAATTTCCAAAAGAAGGGAAAAAAGTCTGTCTTGGAAGAAGTGCAGCTAGAATTTCCTTAGAGGCAAGGATGGCGAGACTTCAACTCACATACTTTGGGCTTGTTATCAGGAGGGATTAGTACATGGAGAAGGACATCATGCTTGGTAAAGTAGACAGTCAGCAAAAAAGAGGAAGACCTTCCATGAGATGGATTGACACAGTGGCTGCAACAATGGGCTTAAGCATAACAACAATTCTGAGGATGGTGCAGGACCAGCCATCTATCATTCTGTTGTACATAGGGTCACTATGAGTGGGAACTGACTCCATGGCACCTTACAACAGCAACAAGGAGATTGGTTTGTGTTGCCTTAAAATATTGCCAATTCCAGAGCAGAGAGAGTATCCCATAACCACCAAGGAAGAACAGCCAGGGGTAGAAAGCGTGTTCTTTGGCTTGAATCCCTGCATTGAGAAGCTTCTGGAACCAGGAAATGGAGATAGAGAACTTGAGAAGTGGTGGCAAAAAAAAAATGATGGCGGGGGCAGTGTGGTGGACTTCCTGGCCCGTGGAGCAAGAAAGCTGAGTGCCTTTGGGCAGGAGGCTTGCTGGAGAAATACAGTGCTTCTGGGCACTTATTGGCAGAACTAAAAGAGCTTCGTAACACTTGCCTTAGCAGGGCAGAGGCTGAGGGCCAGAGAGATATGCTTGTCAGAATGGCTGAGAAGAGGCTGTCCTGATGGAAGAACTGTATCCTGAGCATTCCTGAATCTGAATTGTAACCTGTTACGTCCCTAATAAACCCCATAATCATGAGTATTGTCTGTGAGTTCAGTGTGGCCCTTGCAATGAATTATTGAACCAAGCAGAGAAGTAGAGAGTGCCGTGGGAGGGATGGTTGATTTCAAAATTGGTAAAGATGATGGAGAGAGGAGGCATGTCTCCTCTCCTCCTCATAGAAATCAGCCTTGGGCTGTTGATCTTGATTCCCCTTCCCCATTGTGACATTAGAAGAGGTCAGACACCACCTATATGCTGTTTTCTCTCTGCCCTCTGCCTGTGCTACATTCCATATGATTTAGTATGTTGTGCTTTAATTTCCATTCATCTCTAAGTATTTTCTAATTTCCCCTGTGACTTCTTCTTTGACCAATTTGTTGTTTAAATCTGTGCATTGTTTAATTTCTATATATTTGTAAATTTTCCAGTTTTCCTTGTGTTATTGATACAGTGTCATTCCATGTAGCCAGAGAGGATATTTTGTATGATTTCAATCTTTTAAAATTTATTGAGACTATTTTTGTCAACTATCATATGATCTACGCTAGAGAATGACCCATGTGCACTGGGGAGAAATGTGTATTTTGCTGTTTGGGGTGAAGTATTCTGCATACGTCTGTTAGGTCTAGTTGGTTATAGTGTTTAATTTTTCTATTTCCTTCATGATCGTCTATCTAATTGTACTATCCATTATTGAAAGTGGTATATTTAAGTCTCCAACTATTATTGTAGAACCATTTCTCCCTTCAATTCTGCAAGTGTTTGCTTCATATATTTTGGGGTTCTGTTGTTAGATGCATATATATTTATAATTGTTATATGTTTTGATGAATTGACACTTTGTCATTATGTCATGTCCTTCTTTGTCTCCTGTAACAGTTTTTTATTAAAGTCTATTTTGTCTGATATTAATATACACACACAATTCTCTTTGGGTTACTCTCTGCTAAACATATTTTTTTCCATTCTCTTACTTTCAACCTATTTTTATCTGTGCATTTAGAGAGGATCTCTTGTAGACAACATAGTATTGGAAATTTTTTTTATCTTTTATACCAATCTCTGCCTTTTGATTGGATAATTTAACCCATTTACATTCAAGTAATTACCAATTAGGAAGAACTTACTTCTGCCATTATGTTATGTTCTATGTGTGTCTTATACATTTTTTGCCCCTCATTTCTTCCAATACTGCCTTCTTTTGTGTTTAGTTATGTTTTTGTAGTGAAACATTTTGATTATTTTTGTGTACATTTTTTGGATTTTTTTTTCATGGTTGCCATGGGGATTACATTTACCATTCTAAATGTATAGCAACTTCATTTAAATTGAAAGCACCTTAACTTCAGTCTCATACAAAACCTCAGATCTGCACTGCTTATTTTCCCCTTTTATGGCATTGTTGTCGCAAATTACATCTTTATTCACTGTGTACACAACATAAATTTATAATAACTTTTATGCATTTGTGTTTTAAATCATGTAGGGTATAACAAGTAGAGTTATAAAGCTAAAATACAATAAAACTGGCAATTGTATTTGCTCATGAAATTATCTTTACTGAAGATATTTGTTTTTCATACGATTTAGAGTTTCTGTCTAGTTTCCTTTTATTTCAACCTGAAGGTCTCCTTTTGGCATTTTGAAGGGAATGTCTAGTGGAAAAAACTCCATCACATTTTGTTTACATGACAATGTCTTAATGTTGCCCTCATTTTTGAAGAACAGTTTTGTTAGATATGAAATTTTTGGAGGAAGTTTTCTTTTTTCTTTCAGCTCTTTATATATGTCATCCAACACTCTTGTGTCTCCATAGTTTCTGAGGAGAAATTGGTATTTAATCTTATTAAGAATCCCTTGTGTGTGATGATTTGCTTCACTCTTGCTTTTTTCAATCTCTTATGTCTTGGTATAGAATTCTTTGAATTTATTCTACTTGGGATTCACTGAACTTCTGGGATGTGTCAAATTCCTATCTTTTATCAAATTTGACTTTTCAGCCATTTTTCTTCAAACATTCTTTCTGCCCCTTTCTCTCTCTCTTTTTTCTTCTGGGGTTCCGTAATGCTTATGTTGGTCTCTCTGATGATGTCCCACACAGTCTTTAGAGCCTATTCACTTTTCTTCATATTTTTTCTTTCTCTCCTCAGACATAATTTCAATTGTCCTATCTTTAAGTCTGCTGATTCTGTCTTTTGTCTGTAAAATCTGCTATTGAACTTCTCCAGTGAATTTTTTATTTCAGTTATTATACTATTCAGCTCCAATATTTCTGTTTAAAATTAACCCCATTGCTGTTGAGGCAATTCCAACTCACAGTGATGAATTTTTATAATTGCTTACTCTTTATTGATATTCTCATTTGATTAATGTATCATTTTCCTGATTTCCTTTAGCTCTTTGAGCATGTTTAATATTTTTGTTTTAAAGTCTTTATTTAGTAAGTCCATTATCCAGGTTCCCATAGGGATGGCTTTTGCCAATTCATTTTCTTCTTTTGAATTAGCCAGCTTGTCCAGTTTTTTGTATGCCTTTTGATTTTTTTTTTGGTGAAAACGGAACATTTTAGTATTATAATGTGGTGACTCTGAAAACCAGATTTTTTCCTTCCCCATTGTTTCCTGTTTGTTTTTTGTTTATTTTCCTTTTAACTGTTGAAAGCTTTAGTAGTCTATTTGTTCACTGACATCCTCTAACTTTTTTTTTTTTTTTGCAAAGACTGCCTTTCCGGTTGTGTGTGGAAACTGAAGTTTCTTTTTCAAAGTTTATGTTCAGCTAGTCTTTCTTTGAACTCCAGAGATTTCCTTGAATTCCAGGGAGAAAAACAAAACAAAACAAAAGAAAAATCCTCTCCAAGTCTTTTTACATTGACTCTGTGCTAGGACACTCTTTCCAGACTTAGCCAGGCTTGCACTGAGCCTAGAGATAAGCCCAAGGTGACAGCATATGATCTTAGGTATTTTCTGAGTATGTCTTACTTTGAGCACGTGTGTGCCTTTTGCAATTTCCCCGTATACATGGTGATTTTGAATGCCCTAATTTCCCAAATAAATGATCTCCCTGACTTCTCCTTTCAGGCCTTAGGCATTTATTATATGCCTTCATCACAAGCTTTAATCCCAGGTGGCTACAAGCCTTCTGGCATTGCTTACTGCTCCTTCACCCTGTGTGAGCTCTGAAAGAGGCCGAGCCTAAACAAATGCCTTGCATAAGTCCTTCAGGCAGCCCCCAGACAGGTTAGAACAGAGACATACAATAATTTAAAAATAAAGTCAGCTCTGCTCCCTCTGGAGCCATAAACTAGGCTCTCTCTCTCTCTGGGAATGCAGGCTGTCAGAGCTTTAAGAGGACATGGAGCTAAAGAGCAGGTGGGGCACAGCATTCAGTAAGCCAAAGCTTACCTATCCTATCATGTTGTCATTGCCTTTTACTTGATTTAGCATTTTTCTTAGTTGCAGTAACTCTTTGAATGGTGTCCAGAGTTCTGGAAAATTTGGTTCTGCCACTTTTTACTTATTTATTTATTTATTTTTTGGTGTTTTTCTGGGAGGAAAGTACTGTGGTGCTGCCCATGCTGCCGTCTTGCTCTAGATTCTATTCTGTTCCATTTTAATCAAATAGTTCTATGGTATTTTTGAATTTGTAGAATTTTTCTGTATTTTTTTCCCCACACAGACACAATGACTTCATCTCATAGAACACACTATATGTTTTACTGTAAGAAAGTGTATCATTTTTTCTTATTTTTAATTGCTTCTATACCTGTGGTAAACTGTGAATTCCTCCAGAGTACAGATCTTGAACCCAACTCAGAGGGATCTCCATACATATTTCAGAATAACCTGGATAGATCCAAAGAGCTACATCCTGAAGTAGTTTCTATGTGCAGAAAGGGCTTTTTTTTTTTTCCCCCTCCCCTGACTTTCACAAAAATAAAGGACTAATATCACCAGCAGGCAAATTTTGTAAAATTACTGTCTAAGGGTTTCAACAAAATCTGCCAACACAGTTCAAACCCAAACTTCCCCTATCCCTGCTTTGTAGCAAAGGGCCTCAATGGGACAGGCTGCCAGTCACACAGACAAGAGCTAAATTGCTTAGTGGATTTGGGAAGTGGACAGATGTTCTCCTGGGACTATGGAGACAGGCAAAGCCACATTTCACTTGACGTGTTAACTAATATTCTTCGCCAATTATTCAGAGGCGACCAGCAGTTAATGCATGCAAAGGCAGGAGCTAACATCATCGCTCATGGTTCCCACACAGCCTCAAACTCCTGCCAAAGTGCTAAATTCCTCTTGGGCTCTGGGAGACACGGAGTTCATTTTGTGTGCCCTTGGATGTGCCCCTTGAGGATTATGTTAGAACATCTAAAGCTTATTATGAAATGGTCACTATGGATAAATAAATAAGACAAAAATAAAACACATGCTGAGGATACATGCTTCAAAATACCGAATATAAAAAAAAAAGTGTTTTACAAATGAGAATGCATTGGATGTCTCAAAGGTAATTACCCTGAGGCACTGAAATAGTGCAGTAAAAACAAAAGCAGCTGGGCACATCAGTGATATCCTGTGATAACTGCTACTAAGCTAATTTGAGCAGATATATGAAGCAAGTAAAATCTATCATTTTTAGTGGAAAATAGAAAAAACATAAAAAGACTATGTTGTTCATTTTATTCATCATAGTGTTTCTGAAATTTTCTCCTTTCTCTGGGCTTTAAGTAATGCAAATTTGGGCCTGGTACTGGGAAATGAGAAGATAAAATGAAGTAAAACTTGTTTCCAAGGAGCTTTTCATGCTAGTCATCCTTTTTAATGTAGCATTTGTATTTAGGGGTGGGCTTGTTGATGGTGCTACATAAAAACATATAATAGCAATTTCTATAAGTTTTGTTAAAGAAAGGTATCAATGTGACAGAGTATATAAAACTATCAGATCTGGTTAGTATCCAGTTATTAACACAGAAACTTTCTGAGTTTTCTAAAGGTACTTTCATAGGGTTGATTTGTTAGTCAGATGACAGAAGTACTAACAAACCAAAGAAAGGACAAGTGGCCCCTCAGAGATTACCAGCAGCAGAAGGCTGATACCATGTTTAGGGTGGGAGGAAATGGGAGAGACAATACTACAGAAGGTGGGGGAAACCCTGTGAGAGCTAGAGCCATGGTGAGTGTCTTAGGCTGGGTTCTGTGCTGAAGCAAAATCAGTGAAGCATATGAACATATAAATAGAAAGAGATTTGTATCAAGGAAATGACTCACATGGTAGTAAAGGCTGGAAAGTCCCAAGTCTGTGGGTCAGGCTGGAGGCTTCTCATGACTCATGTATCTGCAGGGGCTGGGAACCCAAGCTTGGTAGATCAGATAGCAGGTCTCTGGCTCACAGGTTATAGAGGCTTGTGAATCCCAAGATCAGCAGATAAGACAACAGGTAAGCTGCTAGCTCAAGTCCCAAGAACTGGGGGTCAGATGAATAGGAGCCAGTTGCAGGATCCAGAGTGAGCAAAAGCCAACAAGCTTTGTTAGAAAAGTCCACCTATATTGTATGCAGGCCACATCCCCAAGGAAACTCCCTTTCAACTGATTGGCTGATCATAACAGATTCTCATCATGGGGTTGATTACATAATATCAGATCTCATTATGGAGGAGATTACATCATTACATAGCTGTGAAACTACATCATAACTGCCACACCACTGAGAATCACTGCCCAGCCAAGTTTACACACAACTTTAACTATCACAGTGGGAAACTGCCCAATGGAAACTGAGATCATGGAAAAGGGGTGCTCAAGGTGAGAGTTGGAACCATGGAGAAAGCATAGCCACTGCACTGAAATCTGCCCCATGGTCAAGAAGTGGGAGAAATGTCTTAGCTCTCCTTTCCTCACATCCCCAAGTCTTCTGGCAGTGCCTCCTTTTGGTGACTCCAACCAAGAGTGCTTGATAGCAAGGGAGGCTAAGACACAGAGCCTATAGATGTCAGGTCTCTTCCAATACAGAGCAGAGCATAGAAGCAATCTGGAAAGTGATCAGCCTACCCTTCGCAAAGCACATAGCCATTCTATCCCATCCAAACCCATAATCATGTCCTGAAATCACTGCAATTATGTACCACCAAACTAAAAAGACAGCAAAACAAAAACAAAAAATTGCCATCAAGTCAATTCTAACTCATGGTGACACCTTTCATGTTAGAGTAGAACTATGCTCCATAGGGTATTCAATAGCTGGTGTTTTGGAAGTAGATCATCAGGCATTTCTCCTGAGATGTCTCTGGGTGGATTCAAAACTCCAACATCTTGATTAATCAATGAGTGAGATAACCCTTTGCATCCCCAGGGACTCTTTTCTCTACTACAGTTCTTCCTTAATCAACTCTGACATCCCTCTAATCTGTTTTCTACTCTACAGAGAATGTGACCACAGGGCCCTTCATTAACTGGACCAGGCTGACCTCTCCAGGATTATCTCATTTATCAAGCCCCTTACTGTCTGTATTCACTCCTTGGAAACCCTATGGGACAATTCTCTGTCCTATAGAGTCACTATGAGTCGGAATCTACTTGAAGGCAACAGGTTTTTTGGTAGTATCTGTATTACAGCAGTTCTAGTTTTCTTGAAATGTATTCATTGATTTATTCAATCATTCAATAAAACTTTATCGAGGCTCTGTTTCCTGCTAGTCATTGTTCCTAGCTCTAGAGAACTAACCGTGGCCAAATAAATGAAGTGTGTGACTGTCTAGATTGTATTTTTTAGTATAAGAGTGTAGGGGGCAGACACTAAGTAAATACATGGATAGAGAGTATGTAAGGTGGTTAACAGGGCTGTGAAGAATGATTTTATATAACAACATCAGGAAATCCCCTCTAATCATGTGTTATTTGTGAGGATACCTGAAGGAAGTGAGGGAACAACTCCTGTTGTGTATAGAGGAAGAGCTTTCCAGGCAGAAGAAATAGGAAGTGTCAAGTCCCTGAAGAATGACTGTCAGATTCTGGAACTTCCCATGTCTCTAGAGGAAGATTTTTTACTCTCCTCTCATCCCATATTGAGCATCAGATACTTTTTATTTTAATATATGCTTTAATAAGATAAAGTTTCTGTGTAAGTTTCAAACTTCAAATATCTATTTATTGATGTAATTATTTGGTAAACAGCTACCTCAACGATTTGACTGTAACTCTATGAGGGTAGTGACTTGGTTTCCCTTAGTACTTAGGTACAGCTGCATGAAAGACCCAAAATAAGTGACTTCACAAAGACAGACATGCATTTCTCTTACATGTAACTGGTATGGCTAGTTTGGCAACTCCATGGTGTCAGGAACTCAGGTTCCCCTATCTTATTTCTCCAGTATTCCTAAGTGATTGCCCCAGTTTGTATGGTCAAAGACATCTCACCTCCATATTCGTGATTCAGGCAGCAGAACAGAGAAAGATGTTCAAGAACATGAAGGAAAACATACCCTCTCCCAATATGGTCATGACCCACAAGTTACATACCTCACCTTCTCTCACATTAACGTGATTAGGCAGAGCCCAATTGCATGACCACACTGAGCTAAATGGGAGGCTAGTAGGCATACGCCCTCTAAAAATTCTATTTTTGTGGAAGAAGGGAAGAAAGGATATTAAGTCAGTCACTGCTACATCAAGCAAGGGAAATAGGGTGGGCAGCACCCTAGTGATACATGTGAGCCAACAAGCTGGTAGGAATTGACCAGAACAGGTAATCTGTTTTGACTGGAAGCATGTACCATGGTGGCTGGATAATAGAGTGGAACTTAAAATAAACAAACAAACAAACAAAACCCATCAAGAAACCCACAAAAAACTGTTGTATATCCCAATTTGATCTAAAAGGAAAGCTGAATGTGCCTGTGATATGCTATAGTATATGCTTGAGTCACACCTTAAATGGGGGATAGGTTGCATGGTTCAGTTTCTAATATGGGTGCCTAAGGCAAAAATCACTTCAGAGTTGAAATTGTTAGTTCATTTCTTCAGAGATGTGGCACACTGAAGGTCATCAAACCATCTAGCAATACATTCAAATGCCAGTTTTCTTCCTACGCTGTTAACAGATTGTTATTTGTTTGAAACCAGATGAAGAAGCTACCTTGTATTTAGTTGTAATGCTATATGAGAATCTTTTTATTTACTTTTAAATATTAGAATCCAACTTTGAGCCACAGAATGGAACTTAAACCAACTGAGGGGGCTACAGATTCACACAGAATCTGTGGTCCCCCACCTTAGGACCTATGCTCAGAGAACAGAAAGGCAAGTAGAATGATATACCCAAGATATACCTATAAGGGGCCTGATAATAAATATTTTAGGCTTTCTGGGCTATATAGTCTTTGCTACAACTACACAACTCTGCCATTGTAGTACCCAAGCAGCCACAGACAATACATAAAGAAATAAGCATGGCTGTGTTTCATTAAAACTCTATTTACAAAACTGTGGCCAGACAAATTTGGTTCCAGGGTCTGAGCGAGCTTACCTCTGATCTAAATTGTCAGCTCAATCTCTTTTCATTGGGTGAGGCGTTTTTTTCTTTTTGGCAGACACTCTAAAACTATAGAATAATGTTTATTTTATTAATTATATAGCACAAACAATTCATGAAACAGAAGTAGAGGAAGGAACGGCCAAGCTCCTTAGCGAAGACTTTCAGGAGGAGGCAGATTTGAGCTGAATGATAAAGCATGTGTGTTTGTTTAGAATCACTAAGAGCTTTACACATGTGAAGTCAATCAATCCTCAACACTGCTATAGTTTCAGAACCACAGAGAAATAAAGAAACTTTCTAAAGGCCCTAGAGCTGGCAAGTGTTGGGGCCAAATCAAGATTTGAATCCAGGTTCCTCTCTTTCATTATGCTATTAGCCTTCTGAATTTGAATGACCTGGGAAGGTCAGGAGTTAAAGATTCCTGCTCTTTAGATGTCAGGAGCTCTGTAACCCCACCATGTCAAATCCATCCCATTAACAATCATGTAATTTTCAGAAGATGGTACACTTACTTCCACATTGTGTGGTCATAAAGCTAATAAAGAAATTGAAGTTTCCAAGAATTTTTATAGCATTGTGCTAGGGTAATTTCATCAGGATTTGGAAAATAATAAATGTTCACCTTCTAGATTATCACAATGCAAGATGCCTGCAAAAATTTCAAGTCTGCACTAGGTCACACTCATATCAATTTATTCTGTATTTAATGACTTTCTGAAATATGAGTTCCATGATTTCAAGTATTCGTTGTTGTTTTTAGGTTGTCCAGTCGATTCCAACTCACAGCAACCCCACATACAACAGAGGGAAACACTGTCTGGTTCTGCCCATCTTCACAAACATTGCTGTGCTTGAGCTCATTGTTGCAACTACTGTGTCAAACCATCTCATTGAAGGTCTTCCTTTTTTTTTTTTTTTTTTGCTGACCCTCTACTTTAAAAAGCATGATGTCCTTCTCCAGGGACTGGTCCCTCCTGAGACAATGTCCAAGGTAAGTGAGACAAAGTCTCTCCATCTTCTCTTCTAAGGAGCATTCTGGCTGTACTTCTTTCACTACAGATTTGTTCCTTCTTCTGGAAATCCATTGCGTATTCAATATTCTTCACCAACGAATATCTGAAAAGTAAATACTTCTCAAGTATTTACCACCAGGCAAAAACAAATCAACATTTTCGCTTTCCATTATCATCCTCTCTCAAAACAACAGCAGTGGCTCACCAAGACATTAAAGGATCACATACTCCATGGCCGCACTCACCACATTAAAGACCGATACAAACAGCAGACATTAATAAGAGTTTAGAAAGAGCATTTCTGTTTAAGTAAAATAAAAACACAGGTGCTTTAGTGAGTTCACGCTGAGTCTAAACCCCAAAACGCTATTTAAAGAAGCAAAGTGGTTAAAGGATTTCATTTTTCTGGTCAGCTCTACACCAGGTAGAAACAACAGCCTTGCCATTCTGAGCAGCGTGGGATGGTCATGTGCATTTAGCTCTGGGCCAGATGTGAAATGCTTTGATATTCTTTAACTGGAGAATAAATGCTCTCATTAAAATGCCAGGTAGATTTCAAGCATAATATTGCTCATACTTTATTTTAATTTAACTGTAGCTATCTTAAAATTGTCTTGGGATCAGGACTTTCCCTGGCCCTGCCCATTGGACTAATCCCTCCACCCACCACCCACAACCCCAGGATGCATATTAATCTCCTTTTGAGTAGCCCTTGTTAGAGTCTGCTCAGTCACCTTATATTTCTAGGTCTTTCTATTCTCTTCCATTTGCAAGGACTTACCAAAGCAATAGCTATCTTTGGGGCAAGCGTCTGGCTAGGAAAGCATCCCAAACTCAAGCTAATGACTAATTTACGGGCAATCAGTCATCAGTGTCATCACTGAATATCTAATGGGATCTCATTTTGAACAGTGGATAGACACCTAATACATAATGAATGAAAACCTAAGCTCAAATAATTCTACTTTGAACTAGTCAAGGTCTGGTATTTGTGATGGTAGGCCCTAATTAAGAGTCATATGGACTCTAAGGAGCCCTGGTGAGGCAATGGTTAAAGTGATCGACTGTTAACCAAACAGTCTGCAGTTCAAAACCACCAGCAGCTCTGCGGGAGAAAGATGTGGCAGTCTGCTTCCACAGAGATTTACAGCCTTGGAAATCCTTTGGGTCTCTATGAGTCAGAATTCACTTGATGGCAGTGGGTTAATTAAGAGTCATGTGGACTCTAGAACCTGGATGCTTAGATTCAAATTCCAGTTTAGCCATTTTCTAGTTATGAGATCTTAGAGGGGAGATAGGTAGTTCAGTGGTAGAATTTTTGTCTTCCATATGGGAGACTCAAGTTTGATTCACAGACAATGTATCTAAGAACAGCCACCACTCCTCTGTCAGTGGAGAATTGCATATTGCTATAATGTTGAACATGTTCAGTGGAGTTTCTAGACTAAGACAGACTAGGAAGAAAGGCCTGGCATTCTACTTTTTAAAATCAGCCAGTGAAAACCCTGTGGATCACAATGGTCCCATCTGCAGTCAAACATGATGATGGCGTAGTACTAGGCAACGTTTAGTTTCCTTGTGCATGGGGATGCCATGAGTTGGGGACCAATGTGATAGCAGCTAATATCAATAAGACAAGCTACTTAACCTTTCTGTGTCTCAATATCCTCCTCTCTAAAATTGGAATGATGATATAGTATCTACCTCAGAGCAGGATTTTGAGGACTAAATGAATTAACATATGTAAGCCATTTAGACTTTGACATATAATAAGTGCTGTAGTAGGATTTGCTGTTATTATTTTGATGGCATGTGTCAAAGGTTGAGAGCATGTGCTGTATTAAGTACTTAGCACACATTATCTCATTTACTCCTCAGACAACCCTGGAGAGTTGTATATTACAGAAAACCGATCTCAGAGAGTTGTAGCTCAGAATTTTACAGCAGTAGAATCTAAAAGCCTGTCTGACTCCTAAATTCATAGTAAAATAGCAAAATGAAAAGATTTAAAGCAATTTTTCTTCTTGAACAAATGTAAATAAAGGAGAATCGATTCTAGAGCACATGCATATGCAAATATTGTGATATATTTGCATACGGGCATACTTCTAAGCACAATAAATGTTTGCAAAAATATTTTATTTAAATCCGTCAACTCCTTTAACATCAAAAATGCTTTATGCCTTAATACAGATGATAACTTGGTTAGAAGCACATTTCAGGAGTGTGGATCTTGCTGCCAGCATATTGTCATTATCCTCGCCCCGCTACATGACTATTTTTGCAAAATTAAAGGTGTAGTTGCATTAATGGTGCTTTTTTATTTCCTCAGAATTATCTCATCTATCTCTCAGAATACCCACTCTTAAATTAAATGTATGGCATATCATGGAGGTTGTTTGGTCTGTGTGGTATTTTTATCTCATTTAACTTCCACATTATTGATTCCTTAATCTTTTTACTGCATTTTCACTGGCTTTTAGATGACACTGTTATAGGGTATTTTTTAAAGATTTTTAAATTATAATAACAGTGAATAATATAAGTGAGTTACCAAAACATTTGCGGAAGCTCCAATACAGGTAAGTAACTGTGTGGTTCAAGTAATACTGCTAAATATTGTTGGTATTGCTGTTTAAAAGGTAAAGTGGTACTTCTCTATGGCATTATTAAAGCACACTATATAATTCCCTTGAATTGTGAGCCTGAAATTATGCAAATCTGGACGGATTTTGAATATTTGAGGAGCATCACATAATTTCAAATTGGGCACATCAAATTAGATCTTTGGATTACATTCTGAGATTGTATTTCAAATTCACATAAAATGCTTCTATACTGTATATGACTAAAACAAAGAGCTATGGTCTCCTGTATTCCTGTTTCTACACATCCTCACCAGGGTAATCTCATGGTTCTTCTGCTGTGTAGATCCTTGCATTGATTCTCACATGAGTATTATGGCATTTAGGGCAAAATGTCCAGTCCTGTGCAAAGCATTTAGCACTGTTTTGGCTTCTGGGGAAAAATACCAGTAGCCACCCCATACATGGTGATAAACAAAATGTCCTCACCTGTTTCAAAAACCACATAAGGTGTTACTAGTATTGCCTTTCAACATCATTAGGTGAAAAAAAGACCTCACCTCCTTGTCAATGCATTGACCACACTGCACATTTTCTGTTATCGATGATGGCATACTCACCTGGTCTATTCTGTCTTCTAAGATGATGAGATCAGAAGAAAATTAAGGGACTGGAAGCAAAGGATATTTGTCTAAGAGATGAGTCGTGGGATCTGAACAAAAATCCAGAGAGGAAATTGGAGAATAGTTCTAGCCACATGACTGATAGTAGAAGGAATGTTAGCAATATTTTAACATTTTGAGCATTTTCGTCATGCCAGGCATTACATCAAGTGCCTAATATGAATTATTTTGTGCTTTTATCTTTACAACAACCTTAAGGTGAATACAGTTAATGACCTATTTTTGTAAACTAGGTAATGGTTACATTGTACAATTTGTTAACTTAAGAGAGAAGGTGATAGGTGCAAACAGAAACAGAAGTAATTTTAAAAAGAAGGATAAGCAATGAAAGACCAAAAGCCAAGCTCATTGCATATTTCCAACTCATGGTGACCCTATGTGACACAGTAGAACTACCCCATAGGGTTTTCTTGGCTGCAGTCTTTATGGAAACAGATTGCCAGGCCTTTCTTCCAAGGTGCCCCTGGGCGAGTTCGAACGGCCAACCTTTAGGGTAGTAGTCAAGCGCAAATCATTTGTGCCACTCAAGGATCTATTAAAAGACAGGAGAGAAAAAAGAAAGTCTTGTCCTTCAAAGATTCCTGCAGAGTATGGGATGTCAGAATATAATGTTATGTTCATTTTGAACCACAAAGAACCAGAAGTTAAACAAAAATATTTAAATTTCTTGAGTTACTATTAAAAAGGAAATGCAAAACAAAATACCAAACCAGTTGCTGTCAAGTCAATTCCGACTAATAGCAACCCTATAGGACAGAGTAGCACCTGGTGGATTAGAAGTGCCGACCTTTGGTTAGCAGCTGTAGCTCTTAACCACCACCCCACCAGGGTTTCCAGAAGTCAACAAAGAAATGGGAAACTCTTTTTCTTTTTTTTTTTTTAAACTCCTGGGTATGTTGGTATATTTGAGGTTTTCTTCATTGTCAACTGTTTTCTAGGATAAATTTTAAAATTTGTTATTAATTTTATACTTTTCTTATAATATTTATACAGGCAGGTTGTTGTTGTTGTTAGGTGCTGTCGAGTCAGTTCCAACTCATAGCAACCCTATCTACAATAGAACAAAATACTGCTGGGTCCTACACCATCCTCACAATTGATATTATGTTTGTGCCCATTGTTGCAGCCATCCATCAATCCATCTCTTGAGGGTCTTCCTCTTTTTCACTGACCCTCTACTTTACCAGGCATGATGTCCTTCTCCAGGGACTGATCCCTCCTGAAAACATGTCCAAAGTATGTGAGACTTAGTCTCATCATCCTTGCTTCTAAGGAGCATTCTGGCTGTATTTCTTCCAAGACCAATTTGTTCATCCTTTTGGCAGTCCACGGTACATTCCATATTCTTCATCAATGCCATAATTTAAAGGCTTCAACTCTTCTTTGGTCTTCCTTATTCATTGTTTAGCTTTTCCATGGTGGAGGATTTGTCTCAGTGTTGATGGCTGCTGACTGATCAGGGTGGTGGTTGCTGAAGATTGGGTGGCTGTGGCAATTTCTTAAGATAAGACAAAAATGAAGTTTGCACACATCGATTGACTCTTCCTTTCCTGAAAGATTTCTCTGTAGCATGCAATGCTGTTTGATAGCATTTTACCCACTGCTAGAATTTCTTTCAAAATTGGAATCAATCCTTTCAAATCCTGCCTCTACTTTATCAACTAAGTTTATGTAATATTCTAAATCCTTTGTTGTCATTTTAACGATGTTCAGAGTTATCTCCACCAGGAGTAGATTCCATCTCAAGAAACAACTTTCTTTGCCAAACCATAGGAAATAACTTCTCATCCATTAAAATCTTATCATGAGATTGCAGCAATTCAGTCACATCTTCAGGATCCACTTCTAATTCTAATTTTGTTACTTTCTAGCACTTCCATAGTTACTTCCTCCACTGAAGTCTTGGATCCCTCAAAGTCATCCACGAGGGTTGGAATCAACTTCTTCCAAACTCTTGTTAATGTTGGTATTTTGACCCCCTACCATGAATCACAAATGTTCTTAATGCCATCTATAATAGTGAATCCTTTCCAGAAGGTTTTCAATTTACTTTGCCTAGATTCATCACAGGAATCACTACCTATGGCAGCTATAGCCTTATGAAATGTATTTCTTAAATAATAAGACTTGAAAGTCGAAATTACTCCCTGATCCATGGACTGCAGAATGGATGTTGTGTTAGCAGGCATGAAAACGAGGTTAATCTCCTCGTACATCTCCATCAGAGTTCTTGGGTAACCAGGTACATTGTCAATGAGCAGTAATATATTAAAAGGAATCTTCTTTTCCTGAGCAGTAGGTCTCAACAGTGGGATTAAATATTCAGTAAACCATGTTGTGAACAGATGTTCTGTCATCCAGGCTTTGTTGTTCCATTTACAGAGCGCAGGCTGAGTAGATTTAGCATAATTCTTAAGGGCCCTAGGATTTTTGGAATGGTAAATGAGCATTGGCTTCAACTTAAAGTCATCAACTGCATTAGCCTCTAACAAGAGAGTCATCCTGTCCTTTGGAGTTTTGGAGCCAGGCATTGACTTCTCTCTAGCTATGAAAGTCCTATATGGCATCATCTACCCATAAAAGGCTGTTTCATCTACACTGAAAATCTGTTATTTAGTGTAGCCACTTTCATCAGTTACCTTAGCTAGATCTTCTGGATAACTCACTGCAGCTTCTACATCAGCACTTGCTGTTTCACCTTGCACTTTTATGTTGCAGAGATGGCTTCTTTCCTTAAACCTCATAAGCCAACCTCTGCTAGCTTCTGACTTTACTGTTGCAGCTTCCTTACCTCTCTCAGCCTTCACAGAATTGAAGAGAGTTAATGCATTGCTCTGGATTAGGCTCTGGCTTAAGGGAATGTTGTGGCTGGTTTGATCTTTTATCCAGACCACTAAAACTTTCTCCGTATCAGCAATAAGGCTGTTTTGTTTTCTTATCATTCATGTGTTCACTGGAGTAGCACTTTTAATTTCCTTCAAAAACTTTTCCTTTGCATTCACAACTTGGCTAACTGTTTGGCGCAAAAGACCTTGCTTTCAGCCTATCTTGTCTATTTACATGCCTTCCATACTAAGCTGAATCATTTCTAGCTTGATTTAAAGTGAGAGAGGTGCGACTCTTCCTTTCACTTGAACACTTAAAAGGCCATTGTAAGGTTATTAATTGGCCCAATTTCAATACTATTGTGTCTCAGGGAATAAGGAGGCCAGGGACAGGGGAATGGTTTCAGAACACACAGCATTTATCGATTAAGTTTGCCATCTTACATGGGTGCGATTCATGTTGTCCCAAAACAATTACAATAGTAATGTCAAAGATCACTGATCACAGATCACCATAACAGATACAATACTAGTAAAAAATTTTGAAATATTGTGAGAATTACCAAAATGTGATAAAGAGACATGAAGTGAGCACATGCTGTTGGAAAAATGGTACCAATAAACTTGCTCAACGTAGGGTTGCCACAAAATGTCAATTTGTAAAAAATACAATAGCTTTGCAGCACAATAAAGTGAATTCCAATAAAATGAGGTATATCTGCACAAATTCATGGAATCAGGGTTGCTGATATTATTAGTTTTAGTTTAAATTTATCTTGGTGTTTTTCTTTCTCATTTGGCTTCTCTACCCACTGGTACCTCCTTCCCAGCCAGTCCAGTGGTATGCATCCCATGGCCTGGCTAACTCCCTGTGATGTCTTTGTGCTGTAACAAAGGACAGAGAGAGATTATCAAGTGGATCTCTTATTCCCCTATTTTAAGTCCATTTCCTTTTCATCAGGAGCCCTGGTGACACAGTGGTTAAGCACTCTGCTGCTAACCTAAACTTCAGGTAGAAAAGTTTGGAGAAAGACTTGACAACCTGCTTCTATAAAGATTACTGCCTTGGAAACCCTTTGGGGCAGTTCTACTCTGTTCTATAGGGTCACTATGAGTCAGAAGTGACTCAATGGCAATGGGTTTTTTTGGGGTTTCCTTTTCATCTATGAATTTCTTGTGTTTTGGTTGATATGTACTAAGGATTTTCTAGATCTTCTTTTGTTCTTAGTTTGTTATTCTTTCCCAAAAAAATAAATGTTGCAAAGCCTTCACATTTCTACTTGCATTCTCTGCCCTCAGAATGTTACTTGTCTAGATATAGACTCTCTTTCTCCTCTTTTTTCATTATGTATGTCCCTTCACTTTTGTTAATATTTACTTCCAATCCTTCCATTTCCAGCTCTGTCATCTCTTTTATTATTGTCCCCTAAGTTTTCTCCCTTATGTAAGTTATCAGTGAAGTGTGATATCTATAAGTATTAGTTCTTGGAAATCTATCGGCTTTGTAATCCAATCACTGATATTCATTCTACTTATTTTCTTTCTAAAACTTCTCAGCAATAATACAACAGCACTCTAAAAAGGCAGGAAAAGGACTGGGACTGCAGATAACTAGAATAATGTTCTCCATCTAACACACTGCTAAATGCACAGAAATGGTATGTGTCCTTTCATTGATAGTTTGTTGTTGTTGTTAGTTGCCCTCTCGCTGACTCTGACTCATGGCAACTCCTTGTATAACAGGGTTAGGATCCTGCACCCTCTTCATGATCATTGGTATGCTTAAGTCTATTGTTGCAGCCCCTAGGGGGCTCATTTTCCAGCAATTTAGTGGACAATATTCTATTGAGATCCATAGGGTTTCATTGACTAATTTATAGAAGTAGATCACCAGGTCTTTCTTCCTATTCTGTCTTAGTTTGGAAGCTTCACTAAAATCTGTCCATCATGGGTGACCCTTTTAGAATTTAAAACTCTAGGGGCATAGCTAACAGCATCATAACAACGTTCAAACCACCACAGTATGACAAACTGACAGACAATGGTAGCGACCTTGTTTACTTCTAGCATATTTGATAATTCTGTTCTCAGTAATTCAAGTAAACACGTTTCCTTTATATCAAGAATATACTTTGTGGCCTATATTTTTAAAATGTGCTTATGTAATCTTATATAATTAAGGTCTTCATGTCAACATTTCCTCTGATCTGTTTATTATACTTTTTTTTTAAAATAATTCTAAATTACGTGCTTGGCTAACTTAGAAAATTGATGACCAATCTGCTCTTAACAACCAAGATTAGAAAAAGTGCAATGTTTTTCTCTATTACTTTTACCTTAAAAATAACAATAGAACTCTTGCTTAAGCTAGAAGTTTCAGGTTCCAAGACGTCTGAGAAAACTCTTACATTGTACTTAAAATTATGATTTTATGTGAAAATATGTAGTTTTTAGAGGAGAAGATCAATAGCATTCATCAAATTCAGTAATAATTACAGTTTGTATAACAGCAGTATATCCAGTCACTAGGTGCCAACTATTGATGAAGTATCAGCATAGATTATTTAATTTATTTAAGACCATTATGTCTAGAGATAGGTTTTATAATTATCCTCATTTTATAGATGAAGATGTGGATAGCCAGGGAAGTTAAATAACCAGCCCAATATTAAGCTGGTAAGTGGCAGATATGGTATTTGAACTAATGTAGTCTGACCAAAGAGCCCTGGTGGCACAGTGGTTAAGAGCTAAGCTGCTATCCAAAATGTCAGCAGTTCGTATCTACCAGCTACTCCCTGGAAACCCTGTGAGGCAGTTCTTCTCTGTCTTATAGGGCTGCTATGATTGAGAATCAACTCGACAGTAATGGATTTTTAGCCTGACCATACAACAAGTAAACACTATTGGGCCCATATCACCATAAAATTTTAAAAATACAGTGGAAAATTCATTTTATGAACCTTTGTTTTTGTTGCTAGGTGTCATCAAGTCAGTTCCAACTCATAGCAACCCTATAGTTCATAAAAATTATACTGGTTTCTAAAACAGAATAAAACACCGCCTCGTCCTGTGTTATCCTCATAACTGTTGCTGTATTTGAGCCCATTGTTGCAGCTACTGTGTCAATCCACTTCATTGAGGATCTTCCTCATTTTTGCTGACCCTCTCCTTTACCAAGCATGATATCCTTCTCCAGGGACTGGTTCCACCTGATAACACGTCCAAAATAAGTGAGACGAAGTCTCGCCATCCTTGCTTCTACGGAGCAATCTGGCTGTCTTCTTCCAAGACAGACTTGTTCATTTTTCTGGCAGTCCATCATATATTCAATATTCTTTGCCAAACACCATAATTCAAAGGCATTTTTATTTTGTTTATTTTTTCTTATTTTTATGAACCATAATATAGTATAAATTCAAAGAAGTTCATAAAAATTATAGTGGCTTCTAAAATGTTTCTAAAATATGTAGATAATGTTTCTAATTTAAAATGAGGTATATGAGGTGCCACTATTTTATTTCTTGAAGAAAGCACATGTTTAGGTGTGTGCTGCCATGTACTGTCTTTTTGACTTTGCTTATGACGCTTAACAACCCCAGTCTTCAATTCCCTGACTTTATGCAATAAACTTACATCATTGTTTACCAAACTATGGTTTACATGGTTTTAACATTAGCTTTTCTGTGATCATTTCAAGAGATATATGAATAAATATTGTTATGTTAGTAACATTTATTTTAAGTATAAGAAAATATGTAACTACCACATCAAACTTGTGACTTCATGGATATTATAATTTTATCATGAGACTAAAATCATTGAAGTAAAAAAGGGAGTTTATTTAAATAAAATACGTTGATACAGTCAAAATTATAAATACGGTAGAGACTTCCGGGTAGCAATTAACTAGTTAATTTTAAGAATATAAAGAAGACACAGAAAGTAAGCTGCATGAAAGTATAGGACTTGGAACATAAAAGAATCAATAAATGTTGAATCACATGAATCATTAAATGAATGAATGAATGAATCTGTCAATCAATGAATCAGTGAAGATTACTTACATGGTACGGACTTGAAACAGTATGGAGTGGGACATTTCTGTTAACAAATTTTCATATAAAACAAAGTCCATCCAGCAATTTATTCAACACACATTTTTGTGCCCTTACTATGTTCTCAGGGTGCTACATGCTGAGAACATAGTGGTGAATATGTTAGGCAGTCTCAAACAATATAGACATAGATGTTTCCTTAAAGCTTATCTTTAAACACACAACCAGGGTCCTGACACTCCCAGAGTTGGGTGACACTCCAGCTCTGGCCAGTAACCACTTAGGTGGTAAGAGTGTTTATATGTGTGTGTTTGGGGGAACAGGTGGGGAGCATTGTAGTTTATCTCCCAAAAGACTTGTTTGTGAAAAAGCAGATGATAATATCATCCATGTCTCTGATAAGCTTGGTGTTCAACCCAAGTAGGATAGATATTGTCTTACATTCTGATGTTAAGTAGAGTTAATTAACTGAGAACATTTAAGATCACTCAGTATTTCTTTTTTTGGCCTAGCAAATGTCAATAGAAGCAGCATTAGATTTTGGAAAATATTTTTCTCAGAAAGACCTTGGTCCAATAATGGCTGTAACATATCCTGACCCTGTGCGCTTTTGAATATTGAACATCCCTATTAAGCCTCAGGTATGTCATCCAAGAAATGGTGAAAACACCCCTCCTTCACTAGGATGTTGAGAGCTTTATGTGAAAAAATTTAAATTAAATAGACTAGGGAAAAATAAAATCACAAGCTATCTGAATGTAAAACACAAGTCAATTCTCTTACTGACTTGCAAAAATGCCTTCATTTTATGAGAAGCACTTACTGAATCTTCTTACTGGTAAAACATCAAGGATATGCGGGAGACAGATCTGTCATCAAATAATAACAGCAAATGTAAGAATCATATGTGAGAAGATTAAGTGAAAAGATTTATAATAGATGTGTAAACAAGGCACTAAAGAAATATCAAAAAGAGTTCAAACTTTTTAGGAAAAAAATTAGGAAATTTTATATTAAAATTGTATGGATATGGTACATACTTCCTAGAACCACTTTGAATATAATGACCATTTTGCAGATAAGAAAACTGAGGCTCTTTTTCATAATTTATATTGTCTGAGACATTTTGAAGTCTTAAAAACAGGAGGACCTGGATTCTAGGGCAAAATGGCACTCTAGGCAGAAGCACCACACCATCCCTCCACAGCAAAGATCCAAAAAACTAAGCCGAACAGAGAATACAACAATCCTGAAACCCTAAAACATCAAATGAAGAGATAAAGAACTCAGCCAAGCACCAAATGGAGTGAGAAAACTGACAGAGAACGGAGAGCGAGGAGAGATTCATGCAGAGGTCCACTACCAGCTAATGCAGCACAGATCGACCATCTTGGACTCCTATCAGAGACCAGCAAACAGGGGGTGTGAGAAAGCAGATTCACGGAGCTTCCAGCAGGAGACAAAACAACCGGTAATTTGCCATATATGCATTCCCACCCCCCATCCTTCTTCACCCCGACTCGGCCTATTTTCCTTCCCGCAGCCACAATCTCTTGACCAGGAAACAACGGCTGCTTGGATTCCACACACCTGAATGGGCCGGCTCTCTGAGTGCCATTTGTTGGCTGCTGGTGTTGTTTTTTTTTCTGCTTCTTTTGATTTCCTCCTTACCTCTCACCACCTCCCCCTCCTTTCGCTCAAATACCTGGCTCCGTGCACCATCTTTGCTTCCTCCAGAGGGGCTGTGGAGCTCCTTTCGAGTGTGGAGCTGCTGCCCGGTCTGGGCTGCCGTGCTGGTAGGATCCCAGGGCTTTTGTTCGATTGTTTGTTTTGAATTGTTCATTTGTTTTCTTTTCCTTTTCTTGAGTTGGGAGCCCTTTCTGGCCAGGTGGTGCTATGTGGCAAGGAGACTTCCCACTCGGCTTGCACAGACGTGCAGAGGGATCCCTGAAGGCATTTCTTTATTCAATGTTTTTTTTTTTTTTTTCCTGTTTTTTGGGGGGACTTTCATGATTTTTTTATTAATCCACTTTGTTTTCTTTTCTCTCTTTTTTCCTTTTTATCTTCCCTAATTGCTCAGTTTCTCATCTCTCTATATCTTCCTTCTCTTTCTGTTCCCTGAATACCTGGCATTGTATACCTGTACGCCTTCTAGCCAGGCTGTACTGCAACACCTGAGAGCGACTTCGCCAAAACTCATACCTGCACCAGTGGGATCCCTGGGAACTTTGAGATTCTTTAACCTTTCTGATTTTTATTTATTCATTCTTTTCTTTCTCTTCCCCTTTCTGTTTTTCTCCATTTCATAGTCTCTCATACCTCCACTGCAACGGCAAGCTCCCCAGCATTCTTTTTTGTTTGTTTGTCTGTTTTTGGCTCCTGATCCTCTCTCCTCTCTCCCATATCCATCTTAGCTCCACAGATAACAATCTCCCCACTGCATCCTGCCTACCTGCACCACGTGCTTGACATCACACCACTAAGCAGCACAGGAAGGCCTACTGGAACCTGCCCTGCACTGATAACTGAACCTCTCTGGTGGCTAAAGTAAGTGCAACAAACAACCCATCCCAGTAACTCCTCTTCAGCTACAGCTACCCTGCCACACCATATCTGAGTGACTGAAACTGCCAATTGGAGAAGGAGGCAAAAAGTATTGTGCCCACAGATGAACAAACAACAAAGAACACTCAATCAGCCTGCTCCGACATGGTCAAATTTAAAAAAAAAAAAAGAAAAAAGGATGGAACAAACAAAGCTACAACCAATAAACAATAAAAATAACTACTGAATGCTCCAAAGGCAGCAGACAATATCAAAACATTTACAAAAACAGGACAGAATGGTTCCAGTAGGCGTCCAAAATAAAACACCAGATGACTCTCTAGTGGAAGAAAATGCACTAGAACTACCTGATAGGGAATTCAAATATCTAATACTCAGAATTCTTTAAGAGCTGAGGCAAAAAGCTGACAAACATGAGGAAAGAGTGGACAAATTCATAGAAAATACAAACAAAAAATGGAATAATCCAGGAAAATAATGCAGGAACAAAATGCCAAAATAAATTCACAACTAGAAATTATACAAAGACAACAAATAGAAATCCAAAAGATAAACAACAAGATTTCAGAAATGGACGATGTCATAGAAGTGCTGAGAAGCAGATTTGAAACAGTGGAATACAGGATCAGTGGAATTGAAGACAAACACTTGGAT
>NW_004443970.1:16569598-16603283 GCF_000243295.1 Trichechus manatus latirostris
GACTGATGACATTTGCCACTCTAGTCTTTGGTAAATTATTTGGTTTGTTAATACTATAATATATTCATACGATTTATTGGATTCCTACTCTGTGACAACCACATTCTTAGTGCTTTACAAGTTTTCACAAATTCAGTTCTTACAATGATCCTATGATCATTTATTTCAAATTAAATGGTGGAGGAAGCTTTATCTAAAGGAGATTTTCAAAAACTGAAGAGCAGATTTGCTTGTACTAATAAATTACCTGCAAATACAGAAACAATATTTGATAACTGGGCTAAAATGTAAAATAAGATTCAGGTAAAAATCACGGCAGATATCTGATCAGAAGTTTCAAAATTATATCTTGATGTAGTTATCATGATTTTTGTACTAGAATGAATGGCTTTTACATTTGCTCATATATATATAACTTATTTAGATAAGTGTCAGAATTTTTATATACTTTTCTCAAAAATATATTTCCCTAGTAAGACAGTAACTAGTGATAAAATCTTTGGTGAGGCTGAAACTTTCCATGTGGTAAGATTACTAGTTGGCGTAATAGTAAGAATGTCACAGTAATGTCATTTTCAGGAGATACCACTGCTCATGAGTGCGAAGATTGTCTTGCTAAAAAAGGTCACAGTTTCTGTACACGTGGCTGAGTATATAACTTAAAATAACAACTGCCACATAAATTTTATGTGGCTTGATGTAAAATTTTATAGTGGAGTGAAATATAAGCATCAGCAATCATAATATGAAGACCAGAGTACCGCCCAGAAACCATCTTATAGAAAAGTAATGCTATGGAAAATCTATGTTTATATCTCATGATAATCATGAGTTTAAACTTAATTAAACCCATGTTGTTGTTGTTGAGTGCTGTTTAGTCAGTTCTCAGTCATTACTGTTCTTGGGTGATGCCCTCAAGTGGCTTCTGACTCATAGCAACACTATGTACAAGAGAACAAAACACTGCCCAGTCCTATGCCATCCAAACAATCATTGCTATGTTTGAGCCCGTTGTTACAACCATTATGTCAATCCATCTTGTCGAGGGTCTTTCACTTTTTCATTTTCCATCTACCTTACCAAGCATGATGTCCTTCTCCAGGGACTGGTCTCTCCTGATAACATGTCCAAAGTGCGTGCAACAAAGTCTCACCATCCTTGCTCCCAAGGAGCACTCTGGCTGTAGTTCTTCCAAGACAGACTTGTTCATTCTTCTGGTAGTTCATTGTATATTCAATAGTCTTTGCCAACACTAAAATTCAGAGACGTAAGTTCTTCTTTGGTCTTCCTTATTCATTGTCCAGCTTTCACATGCAGATGAGGCAATTGAAAATATTATGGCTTGGGTCAGACACACCTTAATCCTCAAAGTGACATCTTCGCTTTTCAATACTTTAAAGGGCTCTTTCACAGAAGATTCACCCAATGAAATACATCATTTGATTTCTTCACTGCTACTTCCATGGGTGTTGATTGTGGATCCAAGTAAAATGAAATTCTTGACAACCTCAATACTTTCTCCATTTTTCATGATGTTGCTTATTGGTTCAGTTGTGTGGATTTTTGTTTTCATTATGTGGAGGTGTAATCCATATGAAAGCTGTAGTCTTTGATCTTCATCAGTAAGTGCTTGAAGTCCCCTTAACTTTCAGCAAGCAAGAATGTATCATCTGCATATTGCGGGTTGTTAACAAATCTTCCTCAAATTGTGGTGCTCCATTCTTCTTCATTTGGTCTAGCTTCTTGGATATATTTGCTCAGCATACAGACTGAATAAATATGGTGAAAGCATACAACCTAGACACACACCTTTCCTGATTTTAAACCACAAATTATCCGCTTGTTCTGTTCAAACAACTGTCTTTTGGCCTATGTACAGGTTCTTCATGAGCACAATTAAGTGTTCTGGAATTCCTATTCTTCATAATGTTATCTATAAGTTGTTATGATCCACACAGTTGAATGCCTTTGCATAGTCAATAAAACACAGGTAAACATCTTTTTCATATTTGCTGCTTTCAGCTAAGATCCATCTGACATCAGCAATGATATCACTCACGTCCTCTTCTGAATCCAGCTTGACTTTCTGGTACTTCCCCAACAACGTATTGCTGCAACCGTTTTTGAATAATCCTCAGCAAAATTTTACTTTCATGTGATATTAATGATATTGTTTGATAATTTCCACATTCTGTTGGACCACTGTTCTTTGCAATGGCAACAAATATGGATCTTTTCCAGTCAGATTGTCGGGTAGCTGTGTTCCAAATTTCTTGGCATAGACAAGTAAGTACTCTCAGGTATGCATTCATTTGTTGAAACATCTCAATTGTTGTTCAGTCAAATTCTGGAGCCTTGTTTTTTGCCAGTGCCTTCAGTACAGCTTGGACTTCTTCTTTCAATGCCACAGGTTCTTGATTAAATGGTATCTCCTGAAAGGGTTGAACATAGACCAATTTTTTTTTTTTTTTGGTACATTATTCCTTCCATTTTTTTTGGATGCTTCCAGTGTCGTTCAATATTTTCCCTGTCCAAAACCAAACCTTTTGCTGTTGAGTTAATTCTGACCCATAGCAACTCTATAGGACAGAGTAGAACTGCCCCCCAGGGTTTCCAAGGAGAGGCTGGAGGATTCAGACTGCTGACCTTTTTGTTAGCAGCCGTAGATCTTAACTACTGCACCACCATTTGCCCATAGAATCCTTCAATATTGCAACTTGAGGCTTGAATTTTTTCTTCAGTTCTTTCAGACTGAGAAATGCAAGTGTGTTCTTGCCTTTTGGTTTTCTAACTCCAGGTCTTTGCACATTTCATTATAACTCTTTACTTTGTCTTCTTGAGCTGCCCTTTGAAATTTTCTGTTTAGCTCTTTTACTTTCATGATTTCTTCCATTCACTTTAGCTGCTCTACATTCAAGAGCAAGTTTAGAGTTTTTTTCTGACATTAATTTTGGTCTTTTCTCTCTTATCTTTTTGATGAACTTTTACTTTCTTCTTATATTATGTCCTTGATGTCATTCCACAACACATCTGTCTTCAGTTGTTAGTGTTCAACGCGTCAAATCTGTTCTTGAAATAGTCTACAAATTCGGGATATACGCAAGGTCATATTCTGGTTCACATGGACTTGTTAATTTCTTCAGCTTCAACTTGAACTTGCATATGAGCAATTGATGGTTTGTTTTGCAGTCAGCCACTGGCCTTACTCTGAGTTATGATATTGAGCTTTTCCATTGGCTGTTTCCACAGATGTAGTCGATTTGATTCCTGTGCTTTCCATCAGGTGAGGTCCAAGTGTATAGTTGCCGTTTACATCGTTGAAAAAAAGTGTTTGCAATGAATAAGTCATTGGTTTTGCAAAATTCTGTAATGTGATCTCTGGTATCATTTCTATAACCAAGACTATATTTTCCAACTAAAGATCCTTCTTCTCTGTTTCCAACTTTCTAATTCTAATCACAAGTAATTACCAATGCATCTTGATTGCATGTTTGATCAATTTCAGACAGCAGAAGTTGGTAAAAATCTTCAGTTTCTTCATCTTTGGCCTTAGTGGTTGGTGAGTTAATTTCAACAATAGTCATATTGACTGGTCTTCCTTGTAGGCATATGAATATTATCCTATCACCGACTGTGTTGTACTTCATTGTAGATCTTGATAGGTTCTTTCTGACAATGAATATGATGCCATTTCTTTTCAATTTGTCATTCTCAGAACAGTAGACCTTATGATTGTCTGATTCAAAATGGCCAATACTAGTCCATTTCTGGTCGCTAATGCCTAGGATATCGATGTTTTTGCATTCCATTTCATTTTGACAACTGCCAATTTTCCTAGATTTATACTTCGTTAATTCCGTGTTCGGATCATTAATGGATGCTTGCCGCTGTTTCTTCTCATTTTGAGTCATGCCACATAAGCAAATGAAACTCCCCGAAGATTTACTCCATCCATGTCATTAAAGTTGACTCTACTTTGAGGAGGCAGCTCTTCCTCAGTTGTATTTTGAGTGCCTTCCAATCTGAGGGGCTCATCTTCTGGCACTATATCAGACAATGTTCCTCTACTATTTATAAGGTTTTCACTGGCCAATTTTTTCAGAAGTAGACTGCCATGCTCTTCTTTCTAGTATATCTTAGTCTGGATGCTCTCTGAAATCTATCTACCGTATGTGACCCTGCTGGTAGTTGAAATATTGGTGGCATAGCTTCCAGTATCACAGCAATATGCAAGCCACCACAGTATAACAAAATGACAGACGCGTGATGGTCTGACTCATAGCATCCCCATATATAACAGAACAAAACTTTGCTGGTCCCTGCACCATCCTCACTACTGTTGCTATGTTTGAGCTCATTGTTGCAGCCACTGTGTCAATCCATCTCATTGGAGGTCTTCCTATATTTTACTGACCCTTTACTTTACCATTCAAGTGTTCTATCCATAAGGTTTTTACTGGATTTTTTATTTTTTTAATTTTTTCCAGGAATAGATTGCCAGGTTTTTCTTCCTAGTCTGTCTTAGTCTGTTAGTTTGTTGTACTGTGGCTGCTTGTGCATTGCTGTGATGATGAAAGCTATTCCATCAATACTTCACATACTAGCATGTTCACCCATGGTGGACAGATTTCAGTGAAGCTTCCAGATTATGACAGACTAGAACTGAATTCTCAGTTTATTTTATTAAACTTATTTAACATTTATATAATGAATATTATGTAATCTTAATAAGTACCTCTAGTTTACTTGTATGGTTTAATTGCTATAGTAGTCAATTAGTATTATTTGTATTTTTTGGTTTATAAACAAACTGTGTGCTTTTGCGTGTATGTGTATATATACATACATATATATCCATATATGTATAATTTATATATGTATTACATATATGTGTGTATTTGTGATATGTCTGTATTACACATATATGTGTATGAGTGTAAATATGTATTACATATATGTACATGTGTATATTTGTGTATTATACTCATATGTATGTGTATACATATGTATTATTTATGTAGGTTTGTGTGTGTATATATGTATTATATTTGTGTATATGCGTATATGTATATACTTATAATGTATGTTTGTATATGCTTACATAGGGTCCAGTGGTTAAGAGCTTGGCTGCTAACCGAGCATTGGCAGTCTGAATCCACCAGTCGCTCCTTGGAAATCCTATGAGGCAGTTCTACTCTGTCCTACAGGGTAGCTATGAGCCAGAATCAACTCTACTGCAATAGGTTTGATTTTTTTTTTTTTTTGGCTTTTTATGTATATATATGTATATGTATTATATATGTGACATAATATGCAATCTTTTATTAATAGCCACATAAGACTACTATCAGTAATTAATATGAATATGTACATATATATTTTCATATTGATTACTGACAGCAATCTTATAGTATGGATATTAATATAAGTAACATCATCTACTTTTTCCATTGCTGATGTCAGATGGATAGTGGCTGAAAACAGAGAATACCAGAAAGATGTTTACCTGTGTTTTATTGACTATGCAACGGTGATTGACTGTGTGGGATCAGAACAAATTATGGATAACATTATGAAGAATGGGAATTCCAAAATAATTATTCTCGTGAGGAACCTGTGCACAGACCAAGCGGCAGTTGTTCAAACAGAACAAGTGGATACTTTGTGGTTTAAAATCAGGAAAGGTGTTTCATCCGGGTTTTATCCTTTCACCATACTTATTCAATCTGTATGCTGAGCAAATAATCTGAGAAACTGGTCTATATGAAGAAGAACAAGGCATCAGGTTTGGAGGAAGACTTATTAACCACATGTGATATGCAGATGACATAGTCTTGCTTGCTTAAAGTGGAGAGAACTTGAAGCACTTATTAATGAAGATCAAATACTACAGCCTTCAGTACGGATTACATCTTAACATAAAGAAAACAAAAATCCACACAACTGGACCAATAAAGAATATCATGATAGAAAGAGAAAATATTGAAGTTGTCAAGGATTTCATCTTACTTAGATCCACAATCAACACCCATGGAAGCAGCAGTCAAGAAATCAAACGATGTATTGAATTTGGCAAATATGTTGCGAAAGACCTCTTTAAAGTGTTAAAAAGCAAAGATGTCACCTTGAGGACTAAGGTGTGCCTGACCCATGCCGTGGTATTTTCAACGGCCTCATATGCATGCAAAAGCTGGACAATGAATAAGGAAGATAGAAGAAGAACTGATGCATTTGAAGTATGCAGTTGGTGAAGAATATTGGATATACCAAGGACAGGCAGAAGAATGAACAAGTCTGTATTGAAAGCAGTACAGCAAGAATGCTCCTTAGAAGTGAGAATGTTAAGACTTCATCTCAAGTACTTTGGACATGTTGTCAGGAGGGGCCAGTCCCTAGAGAAGGACATCATGCTTGGTAAAGTAGAGGTTCAGGGAAAAAGAGGAAGACTGTCAATGCGATGGATTGACACAGTGGTTACAACAATGGGCTCAAACATAGTAATAATTGGGAAGATGGAGCAGAAATTGGCAGTTTTGTTTTGGTGTACGTAGGGTTGCTATGAGTCAGAACCAACTCGGCGGCACCTAGTAACAACAACAGTAACTTTTCCCAGATGAAGAAACCGAAGTTCAGTAAGGTTAATTGACTCTCCCAGTGTCACTCAGCCAATTTCATGAAATTATGATTTTCACAGCCCAATTACTTACAGGCTACATTAAAAAATCAAACATGGCATTTCTCATACTATATTAACCTTTATTCTTTAGAAGACAAACACTGTTTACAATCATAAAGTTACGGATTTTAGAATCAAGCAGATGAGTGCTTATATCATGGGTGTCTTACTACAAGTGACACCTACAATATTGTAATTGTTAAGTGCCCTTGACTTTATTTTGACTCATAGGGACCCCATGTGACTAAGCAGAACTACCCCATAGGGTTTTCTAGGCTGTAGTCTTTACAGAGGCAGATCGCCAGGTCTTTCTTTCTCTCACAGAGCCACTGGAAGGGATGAAACCTCAAATTTTTTGGTTAGCAGCTGAGTGCTTAACTGTTTGTACAACCAGGGCTCCCCCTTCAACATTACCAAATCCTTTATGGAGGAGTAGTGCTTATTTTTATTCCCTATTGAGGGAATTAAAATTGAGATTTTTCTTCTTGCCTAAAATGTAACATTACTACTAATAATTTTGAAAAGAGCATTAATAACAAAATCTAAAGATATTGGAAAGCTCAAGATAAACCAAGTTATTATTCATATATTACCTTTACCCCTCATAAAACCCTCCTGGTTAGGCATTATAATAATTATTGAGAAATGTAGGTTCTTGAAGTTGGTTTATCTGAGCAAAGTAACACAATACATTAGTAAGGTACCACTTATCACAGAAGTAGCAAGTTCTTTCATCAAGGAGAAACCTCTAATAGCTGCATTTTCTCCTCCCCTTGTAAGACATAATTTACAAAAATAGTACTGGTTGAAAAACACAAACCATATATTTTCTAATTCTATTTAAAACATATATGAACAAAAATTGCTTTCCTTTTGAAGGAAATGCTGCAATATATAAGTAGGGAAATTCTACAGGAGTGTGAGTTTTCAAAAAGAAAATAGGATAGATGAAATTTGATTAATAAGAAAATATTTTTATTGCATTACATAGTCTGAAACAACTTGCAATGCAATCAAAATATGGATCCTTGAACATGGGAGTAATTTTATTTTCCCATTAGGAAAATAGGACACAGAGGTACTTTGAACTTACTACTCTGTTGGCCCTTCCTTTTCGTTATTATTATGATTATTTTAATAACGTCCTCCAGTTTTACTTCTGTTTTATTGTTAGTGATTGTGACAATGCAACCATCAAAATTATAAGGTCAAGATGGTAATAGGAAACCCAAGGCTGAGAAAGGAGAGTGTTGACATGTCGTAGGGTTGGTAACAAATGTCACAAAACAGTATGTGTACTAATTGTTTAATGAGAAGCTAGTTTGTTCTGTAAACCTTCATCTAAAGTACGATAATAAAAAAAATGAAAAAAATTATAAGATCCAGATAAAAAATGATAATAAAGACTGACAATATCTTGAAGAATGAAGGACAGAGGAAAGAACTATTTGCAGCAATGGACTGAACACACCTACGATCACGAGGATGATGCAGGATCAGACAACATTTCACTTTCAAGTACATAAGGTCATCATGAGTCAGAGTTGACTCTCTGGCAGCTGTCTATGTATCCATTTATTTACTTATGGGTGAATTTTGTTTAATCAAATTATTATTTTTGCATGCAATAACTGTGATAGAGCCAGTAGCCACAGGACTGGAAGGGACCCCACAGCAGAGCCAGATGTGAGGGCAGAAACCTGTTGCTAGGAATGCAGCTAAAAGAGCTGAACAAAGCTGCTATGCTGGCTATGAGCAAGTCAGTTAGCAGTGGAGAGGCCGATGGCAGGGAGGTTGAGGGCAGAGAGGCCTGAACGGCTGAGAGAGGGAGTGCAGGGCCAAGAAGCATGTCCTGAGGGGGGTCAAGAGAAGGCCTGTCCTGGGAGGGCCCATAGGAGGCTTGTCCTGAGTGAGCTGAGAAGAGGCCTTGTAAGGCGGAGAGGGGGTATACCGGGCAGAAACAAAGGACTGCTTGCTTATACAACTGAGAGGAGCTCAGAGAGCTGTCTTACACTGTATAAAGGAGGGATGTGCTTTCCACTTCAAGAGAGTCTTCCAGACTTGCCTATATGCTTTCTGATCCTGATCTTGAGTTATAGCCTATTGATCCTGGTCATAAATTGTACCGTTACTTCCTTAATAAACCACTCAACTGTAAGTATGCTCTGTGAGTTCTGTGTGGCCATTGCAATAAATTGTGGAATCCAGTGGAGAAACAGATAGTGCCATGGGAGGGACAGCTGGTGTCAGAATTGGTAAAAAGGTTGAAGAGTGGCAGTATGTCTGACCTCTACCTCATAGGAATCAACTTTGGGCTGAAATTGGGTCTTATTCGTAAGGAATCTCAACAAGGTCTGACAGAACTACTGCTGGAACTATACAATGTATGCTTAAGTTAAATATATAATGATATAATGCATGCTTTTATTTTTAAGAATCTGAAACTCCTAAAAAATTGTTTATTCTCCCTTAAATTTATTTTTCTTGTGCAATTTTGCTTATAAAGGTAACTATTGTGTTATGAAAGAACAATCGGCATGGCAAAACATGCAAAGTGTATTATGTGCTTACTATATAGAGTTTATTTCTTTAGATGATATTTTCTTTAAATTGTCTATCAATATTTTATTTTTAGTATCTTGAAAATCTAAAAGGATCTAGAAGGAAAATTCAATTTGGATTTAGTAAGTCTCATTCAGGCTTCAGTGTATTATACTATATCTGTATAATAAATCCTTCCCATAAACGTGATTCTTTTTTGCTTTTTAGTATCAGTGTTTTAACTGAGTTTCTGAAGTTATTCTCCAAATTCTAGCTGCCAGATTCACCCATCATCTATAGTGAAAACAATTTTCAAACATAACCGGAAAACCTCATCTTTAACATGAATACATTGGCATTCTACTTGCCCTTAATATATAATTTTTGTTGTTGTTGTTTAATAATGAAAAATGGAAATTACCTATCTGAATTCTTCTTCTTAAAACTAATTTTCTAGGCTGTTATCTCCTACAGCAAAATTTATTTTAATGACATTTCACCACCACCAATGGTCTCATCTTCTCCCACCATTTACAATAATTTATTTGGTAGAGTGGTTTAGCAGATACCTTGAATTTGAATCCGGACTCCCCTATGTACCTTTTGATAAATTTCTTAACCTCTGCAAGCCTTGCTTGCTTATCTGAGGAATGCGATGTCTTAGCCATCTAGTGCTGCTATAACAGACATACCACAAGTGGATGGCTTTAACAAAGAGAAACTTATTCTCTCATAGTCTAGTAGGCTACAAGTCCAAATCGAGGGCGTCAGCTCCAGAGGAAGGCTTTCTCTGTTTGTTGGCTCTAGAGGAATATCCTTGTCATCAATCTTCCTTTGGTGGAGGAGCTTCTCTACCAAAGAACCTCAGATCCAAAGGACATGCTCTGCTCCCGGCACTGCTTTCTTGGTGTTATGCGTTCCCCCCTCTCTGCTCGCTTCCTTTTCCTTTTATCTCCTGTAAGATAAAACGTGGTGCAAGCCACACCCCAGGGAAACTCCCTTTACATTGGATCAGGGATGTGAGCTGAGCAAGGGTGTTACATACCACCTTAATCCTCTTTAACATAATCTAATCTTGCCTCATTAACCACAGGCAGAGATTAGGATTTACAGTATATAGGAAAATTATATCAATCACAAATGGAGGACAACCACACAATACTGGGAATCATGGCCCAGTCAAATTGATAGATATATTTTGGGGGTCACAATTCAATCCATGACATGGGATATTAATTATATCTGTGCAACAAATTTCTGTGAGAATTAAGAGATAATTGCAACATCCTCTCCTCCTTCAACCATCACCATCACACATGAACACTCTCTTTTACTTCCCTTACCCTACTTTTCTTTGGATTCCTTGGGTGGGACAAGTGGTTAATGTGCTTGGCTGCTAAAACCAAAAGTATGGCTGTTCCAGTTCATCCAGAGGTGCCTTGGAAGAAAGACCAGGCAATCTACTTCAGAAAAATCAGTTACTGAAAACTCTAAGGAGCACAATTCTACTCTGACATACATGGGAGGTAGAGTTAACGGGCAACTGGTTGGTTAATTTTATCCTTTTCCTTGGAACTTATCATCTTATGTTTTAACTATTTATTGTTAAGCCACCAGAAACTTACAAGCTTAAAGCAGCAATGGCGTAACATTTCTCATGATGTTTGGATCAGTAAGGGTTCAGCTGTGTAGTTGTCTGCTCAATGTGGTGTGCTTCAACTGCATTCTGCTGGGGTCTCAGCTGGTGGATGGAATGTGCAAGAAGAACTCCCTGGCATTTTTGTCAGTTGCTGCTGGCTGCACTCAGGGTGCCTTCATTATCCCTCATGTGACCAGTCTTCCTCTAGTAGTCTGGAGCTGCTTCAGCTTAAAGCATGATAGCTGGCTTCCCAGAGAGCAGAAGTGAAACCTGTCAGATATAAAAGAGTACTCCTTTTATAGGCTAGTACAGTCTCACTTTCACTTCATCCTATCATGCAAAGAAAGTCATGTGAGCAGTCCAGATTAAAAGGGAAATAGCTTCTTCCTCATGATGGAAGAAATGGCATTCACCTATGGGGAGAACAGGACTTGCAGATGGTTGTCTTTAAAAACAACCAACCACAGTCTAACATACCATAATTTACTTAGTTATTATATCTATTGTTTACTGACTACCTCCCCCAACCCCCATACCCCATGAGAGTGGGAGCTTTTCTCTTCTTTATTAATGCATCCCGAGTTTCTAGAACAGTGCATGGTATAGAGTAAGTATTCAATACACATTTATTGAAAGAATGAATGAGTGACGCTTATCAAAATGTTTGCATATTGTCTGGTACATGAAAAGTGCTAATAAATGTTAAGTTTTATTATTATAATACAGAAATATCTGGGTAGTACAAACAGTTAACACACTCAGCTGCTAACCAAATGGTTGAAAGTTTGAGTCCAGCCAGTAGTACCTCAGAAGAAAGCCCCGGCAATCCAATTCCAAAAATTCAGCCACTGAAAACCGTTTGGAGTACAGTTCTATTTTGAACAGACTTGAGTAGTATTGACTCGATCGCAAATATTTTCTTTTGTTTTTTTAAGTTATAATACACGTACTGATCCTAAGAAGACATCTTTGAATGTTCTTTTCAAAAATATTCAGGAGTGACTATTTATTAAGGTGAAAATATTAAACATACCAGAATGTGCAGATCTGTATAAATTGCATCAAAGTAGGTTCATTAGGGAAGTGTTTATTTATTACAATGAATATACATATTTTAACAAATTTTAGGGAGTCAGCTTCAGGAAAATTCCTTACTAACATGTATCTTTGTTCACCTAGATTGATCACTCACTCATCCACCAAACAGTTCAGAAGGGCTTCTGTTGTTTCTTAAGTTCAAATGTGTCCATGAAATATGTAATATGCACTGGTGATATTTCCAAATGCATTATAAGTTTATATGTAATTCCAAAATATGAGTTTGTTATGTAGATATATTCTATTTACATTTGGGAATGACACCACTAAGGGGAGAAAAAATAAGCAACAATTATGGATCACTCAGGAGCCATGGGGAGCCCTGGTGTGCAGTTGTTAAGAGCTTGGCTGCTAACCAAAAGGTTGACAGTTCGAATCCACTAGCCGCTCCTTTGAAACCCTGTAGGGCAGTTCTACTCTATTCTATAGGGTCACTCTGAGTAGCAATTGACTAGATGGCAACAGGTTTGATTTTTTGTTTTTTGTGTTTTTAAGGAGCCATGGTGACATATAGATTAAGCACTCGGCTACTAATCGAAAAGTCAGTCGTTCGAATCCGCCAGTTTCTCTGCAGGACAAAGACATGGGAGTCTGCCCCCATAAAGATTACAGCCTTGGAAACCCTGTGGGGCAGTTCTACTCTGTCCTAGAAAGTCTCTGTGAGTCGGAATCTACTCGATGGCAGTGAGTTTTTGTTTTGGTTGATGGATCACTAGTAGAGTTGGAAAGTCTCTTTGTTTATCTTAGACTTCTCATCCTCCTTCCTCACAACATTTAAATTTGAATAGCACTGGTCTAGGATATCTACAGTCAGAATTAAAATCCAGAAGAAACATTTCTTCTCCCATACAGAGGAGCCAACAAAAGATTACTAGCCAAAAGTGAGGTACTCTCACTTTAATAACATTTAGGTCACTGCCCTACAGAGTAGAAGTAAAGGTAAAATTTCCCCCAGATTAACACCATATGCTACCATTCAGAACCATACATACTGGTGAAGAATTTTCAATTTAGATTAATGTTGCTGTCTCTGAAAGAATGGGAAGCAATTCACCCATTAGCCGTTGAGTCCAAGAAGGCCTTCATTGGATCTGCCTCCAATTCAAGCATTCAAGGTCTCCAGAGATTGCCAAGACATAGGGGTGTGCAGAATAAATTATAGTTAAAATATTGTCCAAAAGAGACCATATGTTTGAGCAGACTGCATTTGCCTTGACGGGGGAATGTAAGTGTTAAGACAAATCATGTCTAGCTTGTCAGAAAATTGAATTAAGACCGGAAGGAAGACAGAGATTTTAGCCAAGGGAGCTAGGAAGCTTAACAGATCTCAGACATAAGAATAGTGGCCAAAACACCCTTAATCATTTTATTTCTTCCCCTGAAAGATAGAGGTCAAAAATCTTTAATATGAGAATGTGAGTATTTTCTAGTTCTATCATAAGTATATAATATTAAAACTTACATAAAGCCTAATATTAAAACACAACCGGGCCATGTTCTAGAATCTAGATGAAGTATATAAGTCATCCAAACAACAAAGAATATTCTGGATTCAAAAAAAAAAATAAAAAAGCATGTATCTATTGAACCTCTATTGTGTGCCAAGTAATCAGTGAGAAAGACAAAAACATTCTTGATTTCTGGAGAGCTTACATTTTTTGTGTGGAGAGAGAAAATAACAATATGAAATTTTAAAATATAGAACATTGTAGACAGTGATAGGTGCCAGAAAAAAAAAATATATATATAAGGCAGGCTAGGGATAGGGATTGCTAGAGGAGACTGTAAATAGGTTGGTTGGGAAAGGTGTCAATGAGAAGATGAGGAAGTGAAGGTGCGAGCTGTATGAATGTCTGGAAGAGATTGTTCTAAAAAGAGATACTAGCAAGCAAAGAGGCAATTGCAATAAATCAAGACAGAAAAATGTTTGTAGCTTAAAAAAGTGTGATAGCCACAGAACTGTTCAGAAGTGGTTGTACTCTGGACATATTTTGAGTGCAGAGCTACAAGATTTGTGGATGAATTACATGCCAGATTTGAAAAAGGAGAGTCAGAATGGTGTCAAATTTTGCCTATATTTTAAACCATTAGCTGAAATGGGGAAACCAGAATACACATAGCTTGAGAAAAAGAGTTAAGGACTCAGTTGTACTGATTAGCTTTCAAATGACTGATAAGTATTCATATGGAGATATCTAAGTAAGGAGTTGGAAATGTGAATTTGGAATTCAGGAGAGAGTTCTGGGATACACAGACAGACAGATAGACAGATAGATGGTATTTAAGCCACAGTGTTGAATGCTGTCACTAAGGGAGAGCATGTAAACATAAAGTGTATATATTCAAGAAACAAGCTCTGATGAATTAATGATCAGTGATGCAGAAAAAAATAATAATGTAAGGTTTGGGAAAGTCAATGAAGAAATAAAATATTCTGCTTTGTCAAATGCTTCTGCTAGATCAGGTAAGATGAGGACTAAAAACTAATCATTAACTTTATCAGGTGACCATATGAAGAATAGTTTTGGACAAATGATTGGAAAAAAAGCCTGTTTGGAGTAGTTTCAAGAGAGATTTGGGAAGGTAAATTGGAAACATCAGTAGAGTTAACTCCTTAAGGATTCTTACTGCAAAAGGAAGAAGAGAAATGAGGAAGTAGGTGGGATGGTGATTCAGTACAAGAAAAAGATTTCTTCACATGCGAGAAATGGCAGTATGTTTGGAAACGAATAACCCAGTAGAGGGAGAAGAATAGATAGTGCAGGAGAGAGAGGCAAGTAACTGAAATGACGTCTTTGCGTCTGTGAGTGGAGGTTAGCTTTAGGAAAAAGCAGATAGAATTGACCCATAGTCATAGGTCAGAAGGAAGAGTATCTGGGTACAAAATTTGGTGGATAAATATGGATAAGAACAATATAATGCACTTGTCTCATTATTATTCACCTTCATTCATACCCCTGAAGATGGGAAGCCATCTCTGCCAGGATCTTCAAAGTCAGAAAGCGTGGAATAGTGTGTAGGTTAGTATATTGTTTTCACTTAGCAATAAGCCCAAATGATTAAATTATTGTATGATAATTGTTTGTCAGATAAATGGGTAACTGCGGTGGTGTATAACAAAATGTTAACAGTGAGTTTATCTGTCTTTGACATCCTTCTTTGTGCCATTTCCTCCCTACTCTGCCACACTACTTTTTTTAAAAATTTAATGTGCTTTATTTGTCACCAAAAAAGTATATTTTTTCTAACTTTATTTTTTAAATTACTGAAAACACTGCAATTAAGTTTTTTTTCATCTGACTCAAAGAGTTATTTTCAGATTCATTACTGGACAACTCTCAAGTCAGATATATGTTTCCTAAATCAGAAAACATGAAAGGAGTCATTTCCTTTCTGGATTTCTACCGAAAACCTTCACTAATCAGAATGGCGAGTAAAACACACTTGCGTAATCAGAATATGACTTTTAAAAGTGAGATTCAATGCTTGTGAGTGCTTACTCATCGAAAAGCGACAAAGGAAACAGCTGACTTCCTGATATGTGGGTTTCTAATTTTGAAAAATACTACAATTACCATACAGTACCCACCTCCATTAATAGAAATTGTCAAAAAAAAAACCTTCTGCAAAATACTTAAGATAAAAATCAAAAATATTTACTTCCTAATAATACCATGGCAAATAACAGGTATATAGAAAACGAAGCAGAATGCAGTTTTAGTGTACCAAAGTAATATAACACCGAACTATACTGGGAGAAATGAATAGGTGGGAAAAAAATTACATCTCTCTCAGATTCCATTGCACAGTCAGGAAACGTAAAGAGTGACTGCACCTAAGTCAAGCCCCGTAAGCTGTGAAAATCATTTGAATGGGAAATGTGCACACATAAAATTCACCCCACATTTGTACAAGACTTTGTGTCCCCAAACTGTAAGTCAGAATATGTTATTAAAAGATATGAATAAAAATTTATGCTTTACAAAACATTAAAAAAAAAATCGAAAGCACTTAACAAATTTATCCAGATTTAAAAAAAAAAACTCTTTAATTTCTTGCAAAATAATATATATTAACAGTAGATATTCAGCAAGTCAGAGGGCCACTTAAAAATGTCAAATTTTTATTACTATGCAAATAGCATACCATAAACATTTATAGTCTTGCAGATATTATATTCTGACAGCCATATTCCTCAATCAACAAATATTCATTGAGTTTTTACCATGTGCTAGATATTCTATGTACTTGGGATTCAAGTGTGAACAGGACAAAATTTTTACCTTCTTGGATTTTCATTCAAGTGGGAGGCAAATGTCATTAAGCGAGGATGTAACATGTTCTAGCTGAATATAATAAAGACCATATAATATTATATTCGACCACAGTTTTTCATAGTTCCCCTCATACATTCTAAAACAGGGGGTCATCATACATGTGGACTGAAACTACACTCACAGCTGTTGGTTTGCTTGATGCCCTCTCCAGTTTTTCAGGGGCTGTACTGCTCTCAGTTACCTTACATCTAATAGCTCTACACATGTATGCTGTCTCCATGATCCCTGAAAGCATTAGAATTTGAGACCCCTGCCCTCTGTTGTGCTTGCACTGCAGAACGCACCATCTCATGAAACTATTTCACAGTTTCTGCCTCCCTGCTCTTCTTCTATTTACAATGCTGTTCCACCACTATTGAAACTTATAAAATCTTATCCAACCTTTAAGGGTAAACTGACTTATTCTTTCTTTGATGTAGTCTTTCCTAAACAACACAGACAATATTACTCATATTTTCTGGGTACTTAATCCTTTTTTTATATCTCTAATTTATAGCATTGTGTATTTTATGATACGTCTATATAGTTACACATTTCAATTGTCAGTAATTGTCTATACACATTTGGTGTCCAGAAGTATATTCATGTCCATATTTTATCATAATATATCATAAAATATTTCAAACATGTAGAAAAATAAAGACTGATATAAAGAATACTGTATACCAGTGGTTCTCAGCCATGGATGATTTTGACCCCCAGGAAAAATGTTTAGCTACACTTTTGGTCGTCATAACTGGGGTGGGGAGCTGCTACTGTCATTTAGTGAATAGAGGCCGTGGAGGCTGTTAAACATCTATATGCCTTACAGTGCACAGGAAAGTCTTCCCCCCAACAAAGAATACTACTAAAAATACCAATAGAGCAGAGGTTGAGAAACCCTCTTCTGCACTCACTATTCAACTGTAACACATGTTAATATTTTCCACATTCGTTCCAAATATTCCCTCCCTGTAAATAATAAAATATTGCAAATACATTTGAAGCATTTATTTTACTCCTGATCCCATTATCCGTTTTTCCACCTTAGAGATAACTACTATCCTAAAACTGGTTCATATGCCACCCGGCGTATCTGTATATTTTAGGTTATATGTATTAAAAACTATGTTCTATTTTTTCTATTTATTAGCCTTGTTTATCTGGTATTTTACTGTCAAATATCTTACTGTTAGCTTTTCTTACTCAATATCTTCTTAAGATTTTTCAACTTTAATATTCATAGATCTATGACATTCATTTTAAGAGCTTTATAATTTCCATTGTACATCTATCTTATTATTTATTATCTATCAGCATTGTGTCCTTTCACCAGACTTGTTCAATCTGTATGCTGAGCAAATAATCTGGGAAGGTGGATTATACGAAGAAGAATGGAGCATCAGTATTGAAGAAAGATTGAATAACAATCTGCGATATGCAGATGACACAACCTTGCTTGCTGAAAGTGAAAAGGGCTTGAAGCATTTACTGATTAAGATCAAAGACTATAACTTTCAGTATGGATTACACCTCAACATGAAGGAAACAAAAATCCTCACAACTGGAATAATAATAAACAACATGATGATAAACGGAGAAAAGATTGAAGTTGTCAAGGATTTCATTTTACTTGGGTCCACAATCAACACCCATGGAAGCAGCAGTCAAGAAATCAAAGGACATACTGCATCCAGCAAATTTGCTGAAAAATACCTCTTTTGAGGACTAAGGTGTTCCTGACCCAAGCCACAGTATTTTCTATTGCCTTATATGCATACTAAAGCTGGACAATGAATAAGGAAGCCTGAAGAAGAATTGATGCCTTTGAATTATGGTGTTGGCAAAGAATATTGAATACACCATGGATTGCCTGAAGAAGGAACAAATCTGTCTCGGAAGAAGTACAGTCAGAATTTTCCTTAGAATAGAAGAAGGGGAGACTTTGTTTCTCTTACTTTTGGACATGTTATCTGGAGAGACAAGTCCGTGGAGAAGTACATCATGCTGGGTAAAGTAGAACCACAAATAAAACCAAACTCTTTGCTATCGAGTCGAATCCAACTCATAGCCATCCCAAAGGACAGAGTAGAACGGCCCCATAGGGTTTCCAAGGAGTGGCTGGTGGATTCAAACCGCTGACCTTTTGGTTAGCAGCCAACCTCTTAACCACTGCACCACCAGGACCCAAGGTAAAGTAGAGGGTCATCGAAAAAGAGAAAAGCCCTCAACTGAAGACCTCTGCCCTATGTTGTATCAGCCAATAGATTGACACAGTGACTGCAAAAATAGGCTGAAATATAGAAATGATTGTGAGGATGGGTCAGGCCCGGGCAATGTTTCATTTTTTTAATATATGAGGTCGCTATGAGTCAGAAACTATTGGAGGGCACCTAACAACAAAAACGTCATTACACTAATGGACATTTTGTCCTTTTAAACATTTCCCCATTAGAAACAGTGCTGCAATGAACATTTTTGTAGCACATTTTTTCTTGTGTAGATATGTGATACATTCTCTAAGTAATTAAAGCGAGGAGTGGGATTAATGGATTATAGGGTATGTGCCTCTCTAAATTTATTAGTGTTTAGGAGACGTTTTCTCCATAGGCTCTCCAATCTTGGTATCATCAGACCTTTTAATTTTTGTAAATCTGGTGCATGAGAAACAGTGTCACCTTGTCTTTAATCACCTTTATATGAAGAGGACTTAAGCACTTACTGATGAAGATCAAAGACTATGGCCTTCAGTATGGATTACACCTCAACATAAAGAAAACAAAAATCCTCACAACTGGACCAATAAGCAACAACATCATAATAAATGGAGAAAAGATTGAAGTTGTCAAGGACTTCATTTTACATGGATTCACAATCAGCACTCTCGGAAGCAGCAGTCAAGAAATCAGAGGA
Organism: Trichechus manatus latirostris; assembly: GCF_000243295.1. Taxonomy (NCBI): domain Eukaryota; kingdom Metazoa; phylum Chordata; class Mammalia; order Sirenia; family Trichechidae; genus Trichechus; species Trichechus manatus. The sequence continues at coordinate 16,588,782 of NW_004443970.1, forward strand.
TGCATTGCACTGAGCAAATCTGCTGCAAAAGACCTCTTTAAAGTGTTAAGCAAAGATGTCACTTTAAGGACCTGACCCAAGCTATGTGTTTTCCATTACCTCATATGCATGTGAAAGCTGGGCAATGAATAAGGAAGAATGAAAACTTGACACCTTTGAATTGTGGTGTTGGCAAAGAATATTGACTATACCATGGACTGTCAAAAGAGCAAAAAAATCTTGGGAAAAATACAACCAGAATGCTCCTTAGAAGCAGGGCTGATGAGACTTCATCTCACATACTTTGGACATGTTATCAGAAAGGACATCATGGTTGGTAAATTAGAGGGTCAGTGAAAAACAGGAAGACCCTCAACGAGATGGATTGACACAGTGGCTACAATGATGGGCTCAAGCATAACAATGATCATGAGGATGGTGCAGGACCAGGTAGTGTTTCATTCTGTTGTACATAGGGTCGCTATGACTTGGATCTGACTCCATGGCACCTAAAAACAACAACGATTATTAGTGAGGCTGTGCATATTGACATAATTTTTATTCTTTCACATATTTTATTTCATGTGTATGTTTATATGCTTTACCGATTTCTGTGGTGTGATGTTTTCTAGTCACTAAATCTTATATCTAATATACATTTTAAATATCTTTTCAAAGTCTGTGAATTATCCTTTATATGTGTTTCTATTGTATTTTAATAGAAGTTATTTATTTTATTTATCAGTCATTTTTTATGAGTTTTCCTTAAAAACCCACTGCTATCAAATCGATTCCAACTCATAATGACCCTATATGACATTATGAACATTATAGAACTGCCCTATAGTGTTTCCAATGTTGTACATCTTTATGGAAGCCGACTTAGTTTCTGTGAAATAATTTATCCCACCACACTACAAAGATATTCACTTGTGTTTTCTTTTAAATGTTCGATAGTTTGATTTTAATATTCACATCTTTAATATATCTGGACTTTATTTTTTTCTGTGGTTTGAGAGAGACATTTAATTTTTCATAAAGAAAATCAATGTTCCTTTCACTGTTCAGTAAGCGATATATCTTCTTCCCATTTGGTTGTAATGCAACCTCTGTCCTATGTACAGTTTTCTTTTTTGTGGCTCAGTTTCCGGGTTTTCTATTCTGTTCCAGTGACCCATTTGTCTGTTACTGCCTCAATATCATATGGTCTTAATTAACATAATGTTAAAATAATTTTGACATATGATAGGGCCAATTCACCAATTTTGTTCTTCTTCAAATACATCTTAGATATTCTTAGCCCCTTACCCTTCCATAAGAATTTTATGATCAACTTGTCAAGTTTCACAGTAAACATTAGAGAAACTTTAATTTAAAATGCATTGATTTTACAGATTAGTTTATGGTTATCTGACATTTTATGGTAATGACTCTTCTTATTCAAGAATATTGATATATCTTACCAATTTTTAGTTTTACTTAATTTGGGTCAATGAAGTTTTAATATTTTATCAGTAAAAATCATGTACTTCCTTTTTGAGAATTTACTTAGGTACACTATAATAGTACTTGTATTATGTTATATTATTATCACATATTTGAATTGACTATTGGTGGTGTACAGGAACACTTTGATTTTGTGCACTGATTTATAGTGAGTGTTCTTATTAAATCATCTTATTACTTTTAATACTTTATAGATATTCTTAAAATTTATTAAATCATATTTTCTTCAAATAAACAGCAATGTTGTCCCATTTTCTTTCAACTGCCATAAAAACTTTTGCACTGTAAAAGGAATCCTGAAAATTTTTCACTAGAAAGAAAGATTGCAGGCATACTTACTTTGTACATAATTTTAATGGGACTATATCCAAAATGTCATACTTAAGCATATTTTTTTAAGTTCAATGTATACCTTGTAATAAGATAAGTAAATTTCCTGATATTTCAAGTTTGTTAAATATTTTATGATGTATTAGTGAATAACTTCATCAAATTATTCCAAATAATGGGCAATCATGTACAAAAAATTAGTAATCATGTTTAAGCCCTATCCAATACTTACAAATGTTATTACAAAAGTGTGACAGGTAGACCTCCATTATTAAAATTAAAAAAAAAAAAAAGTTTTTCTGACATTTATTGACTTAATCCTTTTTACATTAAGCTTTGGATTTCTTCAAATATGACATTAAACATGTGTCACCAATTTGGAACTTAATAGGGTATTTATAGTATTTATAAAAACTCTGTTTCTGAGTGTTTTATGTTCTTAATCAAGTATTTTATGCTCTTTTAAGCATATATTTATTTAATCAAGTGTTTAAATGTTTTAGGAAGTGTAAAATGGCTGAAACATATGTAAGATTTCAGAGATACTCTAGAAAGAATGCAAGTGAAACATTAGATGAGAGATGAAATCATTTATGAAACCAAAATGAAGCTCTGTGGTGATGAATACTGGCAGAAAATTCTGAAGAAGAGAAGAAAGACCGTATAAAAGAAATTATAGAATGTAGACACTGTGGTGCAAGATATGCAAGATACTATGGAATGAAGTTTTAACACTTTAAGTAAATGCAATAATATTTTTTATTAACAGATATAAAGATTGACTAGAACTGCACAGATTACGCTGAAAAGAGCCAATGATTTTATGTTACACATCAAACACTGAGAATATGCTGGAAGCTTTAGTATCTAACGTTATATGTGTCTATGCATTGCCTAAGGTCTCTTGGTAGTGAAAAGAGTTTGCACTTGCAGATGACTACTGTCATAGGCTGGGTTCTCTAGAGAAGCAAAGCCAGTGAAGCGTATATATAAATATATAGAGAGAAATTTATTTCAAGGAAAATGGCTCATGCAGTTTTGGAGGCTGGCAAGTCCCAAATCTGTGGGTCAGGCAGCAGGCTGGAGGCTTCTCCTGACTCACTTGGCTGCAGGGGCCGACAAACTCAAAATTGGCAGGTCATGCGGAAGGCTGCTGGCTCACGGGGTTGCAGGAACTGGCGAATCCCAAAATCTGCACGTCAGACAGCAGACAGCTAGCTCGTGTCCCAAGAACCAGAGGTTAGAGGATGACAAGTCAAATGCAGGATCGAGAGAGAGCAAGCTTTGCCAGAACTTCCAAATATATTGGATACAGACCACGCCCTCAAAGAAGCTCCCATTTCAGCTGACTGGCCACTCACATTAGATCACAAAATGGAGGACGATTACATAATATCTGCCAAACCAGTGAGAATCATAGCCTAGCCAAGTTGACACATAACTTTAACCATCCAAGTCCACCTTCTGTCAACTTGGCACCTGTATATATCTCTTAAACCACACATAATCTCTAAATAGAGGCAATAATAAGTCATACTCACATTCACATGATACGATTAACATGCATACAACCAAAAATGCACTAGCCCCATTTATATTTTATATTTTAAAATAAGTATATGAGTCAGAATTGCCTCGATGACAATGGGTAATAGTATTGGAGTAGGGAGGGAAGAAAACAAAGATATTTACTATATATATACATACACACATGTACATGTGTACTAAAACAAGAAAGAAATACTCAAAACAATTACAGCCCTCGTTTCTACAACTGTCTCGTGGTCATAGCTGGTATATAGAACTACCTACTTCCACCACCCATTCTGTATGCCCTTTGCCCTCAGCTAGTAATGGTTCTTTGCCTGGAGGGGTGACCTAAACTTTCATTCCTAAAATTTCTGGGCCATTAGTAAGCATGTTAGAATTGGGTTTCTGTAGTTTTCCACTGACTTTAATCACAAGGCATGGTAGTACTAAGAGACGTCCTAAGGGATCTCCTATATTCCAGACATGCTCTTCTTTGCCTCCATTATGTAATATCAATCTGATTTCCCCTTGGTAATCAGGATCAATCACATCAACTGATATGGTAACTCCCTTTTTTGCCTGTTGAGGCAGGAGGAGTCCAAAGTGGACAGATGGCATTCTTAACTTCCAGTTCAATGGACAGCAATATTGTGTCTCCTGGTGGGAGCATTTCTTCCTTTGGAGCTAAGACCTGTAGACCTGCAGAGTACAGGGCTACAGGGGAGGAAAGAAAAATTTTGTGTGTTGGTCACTAGGGATAATAGTGACTGGTGCCACTTCTATTTCTACCCCTTAATTCCTGGACCCATGAATCCTGGCTATGGGAGAAAAAGAACCACTTATTGGATGTCGTTTACAGCATATACTGCCTCCTGGAGTACATTGATCCAACCTTGTAAGGTATTGCCACCTGGCTGTTGCCATGATTGTGTCTTTAGAAAGTCATTCCATCCTTCTATCAAGCCAGCTCCTTTAGGATGATGGGGAACATGGGAAGACTGGTGAATTCCATGAGCATGGGCCCACTGCCATACATCATTTGCTGTGAAGTGGGTCTCTTGATCTAAGGCAAATGCTGTATGGGATACCATGGCAGTGGATAAGACATTCTGTAAGTCCATGGATGATAATTTTGTCAGAAGCATTGTGTGAAGGGAAGGCAAATCCATATTCAGAGTAAGTATCTATCCCAGTGAGAACAAAACACTTCTCTTTCCATGATGGAAATGTTACAGTGTAAACAACCTGCCATCATGTTGCTGACTGATCACCCTTAAGAATGGTGCCATATTAAGGACTCGGTGTCAGTCTCTGTTGCTGACAGGTTGGGCACTCAGCAGTAGCTGTAGCAAAGTTGGTCTTAAAAACCAAATCCAAATCGTTTGCCGTCAAGTTGATTCTGACTCATAACATCCCTATAAGACAGAGTAGTGAAAATCCGTGTTGCTGAGCTCATGTATTAACTTCCATCCCTGCCACCCTGGACACTTTGTTCATTAGCCAATTGGGTGATAACAGGAGTGGTTGGGGAAAGAGGCTGACTGGTATCCACAGAATGCATCATATTATCTACTTGATTGTTAAAATCATCCTCTGCGTCACTCTTTAGTAAGAATTCACATGAGACATAAATATCTTCCCTTCTTTGACCCATTCAGAGAGGTCTATCCACATGCGTCTTCTCCATACCTCCTTTTTACCAATTATCCAATCATGTTCCTTCCAAGTCTCTGACTACCCAGCCAAACCATTGGCCACAGACCATGAATCAGTATACAGTCGCACATCTGGCCATCTCTCCTTCCAAGTAAAATGAACAATCAGGTGGACTACTCAGAGTTCTGCCCACTGGGAAGATTTCCCTTCACCACTGTCCTTCAGGGAGGTCCCAAAAGGGGCTGCAGTGCTGCCAGTGTCCACTTCCAAATGGTGCCTACATATTGTGCAGAACCATTTATAAAATAGGCACGAGTTTTCCATTTCTCAGTGAAATGATTGTAAGAAACTTCCCACGAGGCCATAGGTGCAGAGTAGGAGAAGGAAAGTAACGTGACAGGAGTGGGGACCATGGGCATTTGGACAACTTCCTCTTGTAATTTACTTGTGCCTTCAAGTCACGCTGGAGCTCAATCTAGTATATACCACTTCCATTTAGTGATGCTGCTGTGCACATCCGACTTTATAATTCTGTGTGTCAGACAACACCCAGTTCATGATGGACAGCTCAGCCCACACGGTGACTTAATGGACCATGGCTAAGTGTTCAGTCTCTACTAAGGCCCAGTAACAAACCAAAAGCTGTTTCTCAATAGGACAGTAGTTACCTGCAGAGGAAGGTAGAGCTTTGTTCCAAAATCCTAAGGGTCTGCTCTGTGATTCACCAGTAGGGGCCTGCCAAAGACCCCAAATAGCATCTCTGTCTGCCACTGACACTTCAACAGCCAGTGGATCAATCAGATCCTATGGCCCAAGAGGATGAGCAGTTTGCATGTCAGCCTGAACCTATTACAGAGCTTTTTCTTGTGTTGGGTCCCACTCAAAACCAGCAGCATTTTGAGTCACTTGATAAATAGGCTGGCGTAGTAAACACAAATGGGGAATATGTTGCCCCCAAAATCCAAACAGGCCCACTAGGCATTATGCTTCCTTTTTAGTTGTAAAACTGGCCAGATGTACTAACTTATCCTTCACTTTAGAAGGACTATCTCAACATGACCCACACCACTGGACCCCTGGAAATTTCACTGAGGTAGAAGTCACCTGAATTTTTGTCAGATTAATTTCCAACCTTCTAGTACACAAATGTCTAAATATCTTACCAATAAGTCAAGAGTCATTGATAGTTCTTCCTTACTAGGTCCAATCAATGTAATGGATCAGTGTGACATCTTTTTGATGGGAAAAGTGATCAAATTCCCTGTGGACTAAATTATGAAATAATGCCAGAGATACAGTACTGAGGTAGGGCACTGAAGAAGTATTGCTGGCTTTGCTAGCTAAAGGCAAAGGGCTTCTGGTGATTCTTCAAAAATAGAATAGAGAAGAAGGCATTGACCAAATCAATAGCTGCATATAATGTAACAGGAGATGTACTAATTTCTTCAAGGAATGAAACAACATTTGGAATAGCAGCTGCAATTAGAGTCACTACCTGGCTAAGTTTATGATAACCCAGTATCATTCTCCAAGATCCATCTGTTTTTTGCACAGTCCAAATAGGCGAGTTGAATAGGGATGTGGTGGGAATCACCACCCCTGCATCCTTTAAGTCCCTCAAGGTGGCATTAATCTCTGTAATCCCTCTAGGAATGCTGTGTGCTTTTGGTTTAATATTTTCCTAGGTAGGGAAGTTCTAATGGTTTCCACTTAGCTTTTCCAGCCATCATAGCCCTTATTCCACAAGTCAGGGATCCAATGTGGGGGCTCTGCCAGTTGCTGCATGTGTCTTTTCCAATTATGCATTCTGGAACTGGGTAAATCACTGCAGGATGGACTAGGGGAACCCACTAGGCACACTATGAGATGGATCTGAGCTAAGACTCCATTAATAACTTGACCTCCATACTCTCACATTCTGAATACTGGGCCACAGTGATGTTTCGGGTCTCCTGGAATTAGTGTCAGCTCAGAGACAGTATTCAGTTATTCCCAAAAAGTCTGATTATTTCCTCATCCCTAATGAACAGTCACTCTCATAAAAGGCTGTAGCTCCCTTTGGGGAAGGCTAGGAAAAAGATTAACAGTATACATTTTTGACAGTGTAGTGGGGTTCTTCCTCAAGGGTATTTGGCCTCCCCTTCATTCAAGGGCTGTGGATCTGTATACTGGCTCAAGTCTAGGAATTGATTGAAGAGCTGTGACTCTCCATTCTGGTAATTTGATTTAGACTGCCATTCACTTGACCTAGAATTCTTCTGCTTCTACAGATCAAGCAAATATTTACTAGATTTCCCATCTACTTTACTCCTAGGGACACAATGACCAACTATCTAATGCTGTAAGTCCATGACTCCAACTATTCTGATTACCGCTTTGACTCCATTGTCCATTATGGTAACTACACCCACTTTGTCTTTGTTGACTGATTGCTGCCAATCAGCCCATTGTAGTTAGGTGTCTTAATTCAGTTTGGGAAGTTCCCACTGTCATATCTGACTTACATAAAACAGCTATAACAGCAGTCTTCAAGGATGCTGGGGCTCCCTTCACAAATTTGTTCCTCACCATTGTGGTAAAAAAGTGTGTCCTCTGGGCAATTCGTGGGTGGTTCTGTGGGTTCAACTTGGTAAGTTTACTTTAATACGCCAATTTCCCTAAGCCCTTGGATACTTTCTTCTACAATTTACCAAGGCAGATATGGTACTTCAACTTGATTTAGTGTAGGCCACTGCATAATCCATGATTCAGTGAACCAATCAAATAAACTATTAGATCCTTTCCTGACCTCTCTAGCTGAATCATTGAATGCAGAATCTCTGCTTAGTGGGTCCATATCAATACACTCAGAATGATCCAGCTTTATATTTCTCGCACCATTATCTCACACGCTTCATAGCCATTCCCACACACATTACCCAGGTTTCTGTTGTATGTATTAGAAAAATCAAGCAGTTCTTTTGAAGTGTAGCATACTCCTCTTGGGTCTCACATTGTGCTTCACCTGTTGAGGCTCGCTGGGACTTAAGTCTAGTTATAGGTCTAGAATCTAAAATGAGTGGTGGGGGTGGATCCTTTGGGCATTTAGCAATGTCCTGTAAGGCATCTATCTGAGGCAATGCCACAGGAAACACCCCAGGAGCTATCCTAGGTGAAATCTCAGATAAAGACTCTTCAGGTACTGTTGGGATAATCTGATCAGAATGCAGTGGAAGGGATAATGGTTTTCCTGGGGAGGGTGGCTTAGCCAACAAAGATGGAGTTATTTCTTCAGATGGGAGTAAGACAGCAGGTTCTATTGGTAGGAGTGACTCAATGGAATTTAGGGGCTCAGTGTTCCCAGCTTCCTGATTATGTACCCGTATATCCGCATCCCAAGTTTTAGGATTCCATTTATTCCCAGTCGAAAAGCACTCACTTTTACTTCAGACACCATTCAAGGTTGGGAATTCACTATTGTTTTAATTCAGTCACTCTTACAATAAGACTCTGGGTTTGGTTTTCAGCAATATTAGCTCTGTTACTATAAGAAATAAGGTTTTTTTTCAAAGGACAAGTGGCAACTTTCATGTCTTTTATGCAGCACTTGAGCTGTGACTTTGAAGCCTTGAGCTCATATCTTTTACCACTTTGTCTAGCAAAAGTCAGACCAAGCAACAAGCTTCCCTATACTTCTCATTCTGACAAAATTTTAAAAAGTATCAAACACATGATCACCCAGAGCCTCACTTCTTAGCAATACTTGATCTACTGGTGGTGATATTTTGTGTATTTCTATTGCCTCCTGACACCATGGGATTAGTAGTGACCTCTTTACTACTAGAGACAGAATCGTTAGCACGTTTATGATGTGGCAGTCTGCTTCCAGAGAGGTTTACAGCTTTGGAAACCCTATGAGGTCACTATGAATTTGAATACACTCGACAGCAGTGGGTTTTGGTTTGGGGTTACAGTAATTAATGGTTACAGGCAACACAGAAAAAAAAAATTGAGATATTCTAAGATTAAAGTTTAAGGGATGAAGCACAAATACTCAAGTAATTGAATCCTCCTATATTTGTAAATTTGAACTTTATGTTTGAAATTTTTTAGCAGGAAGAGTTATTCACTTTGAAAAAAAATAGTGCTTTATAAAGCTGGCTGTGCATAAGAATTGTCTGAGGATATGACCAGCAAGAGGAAACACAAGTCAAGGTTTCTTCTTGGACACCACATGTGCCTAGCACTTCTGCTTGCATTATCTCATTCAATCCAAACAAAGTCATTGGGTAATTGGATGTGATTACCCTATTTTGAAAATAAGACTACAAAGCATATATTAGATTAAATGACTTGACCAAGTTCACAAAGCCAACATTTTAATCCCAACCTATTAGATTCCAACTTTCCAGCATTTTCAACTGTACAGCATTGGAGCATTTTGGTAATCATCAGAGGTAACAGGATTATTAACACCAAAAGCAATTACTCCTACTATAAACTACCTGCCCTGTGACACAATCCTGAAATGGACGATGTTAAGAGGCTGAGCGAGGAAGCTCCTGGGTACTTGGAGTGAAGAGAAGTTTACTGAACCATGTGGTTATCTCATATTTCATTCAAGAACAAGCCTGACTGCATAAGAAAAAAAGAACCTGCATGAAGTAGGGGAAGTTTAAGGGGAATAAAGCAGGGAAGGTGATAGGGATAGATTAAGAACCTAGACTATGCCAGATACTATTGTCAACCATATTCACTGAGTAAAAGCTATGAACCAGGCACTGTGATAGACCTTCCAATACATTGGTTCATTTAATAATGTGACATATATGTTATTTTTATCATTTAATGGAGAAGAATAAGCAAGTCAAGGATCAGAGAAGTTAAATGACTTTTTAAAGAGTCTACAACTGCCTAGGCATAATATTGAACCCTCAAACTATTTTATGATACAGATAATGTATCAACCAATTATTGGTAAAACATAATCTCAGATGTAAGATTGTATCTGTGTTTGTCGGCATGCACATGTGTGTATTCTACTAATAAAACTTTCACAATTATATATCCATTAATGTTCAATCCCAAATTCCTGTTTTTCTTCAAATTTCATATAATAGTAGTATTGACAATGACATATGGATTTACTCATTTCCTACCTCCTGATATAGTGTTATGTCAAAATCTATAAATTGGCTTCAACCTGAATTTGTTGTTTATCTGCTCAAGACAAGAGAGTCCATGAAAATAAGTAAAGGGATTGAGTGAAAGAAAAAGAAATGAATAGAAGATTTAATTACTAAAAGATTCACCCTCAACACCCTCCCTAACAACACAAGAACAAAAGAGCACAACAATATTAAAACTCCCCTATTTATTCAAAAAAGGTATAAGAGTTGTAGCTACAAATGCTTAGGTAAATAATGCTTCCAGCCATTTACTTCAGCCTAAGCAGAAGTTATGGTTAGGACTTGCAGGCAACATGGCTCTATAGTCAGAAGCACTTCGCCGTCCCTCCACAGCAAAGATCTGAAAAACTAAGTCAAACAGAGTCTCATGTCAATCCTGAATCCCTAAGCATCAAATGAGGAGATAAAGGACTCAGCCAAGCACCAAATTGAATACGAAACTGACCGATAACAGAGAGCAAGGAGAGATACATGCAGAGGTCCCCTATCAGCTACCACAGCACAGATCTGCCATCTTGGACTGCTATCAGAGATCAGCAAACAGGGGGTATGAGAAAGTAGCTTCATGGAGCTTCCAGCAGGAGACAGAACAACCGGTAACCAATGATATACACTTTCCCACCCCCTACCCTTCTTCACCCCCACTCGGCCTCCTCTGCTTCCTGCGGCCACAGTCTGTTGGTCATGAAGCACTGGCTTCACCCCAGTGTCACTTGGATTCCAGCCGCCCACACTGGCCAGCTCCCTGAGTGCCATTTGTTGGCTGCTGGTGTTGCTTTTCTCCACTTCATTAGATTTCTTCCTTACCTCTCCCCATCTCCCCCTCCTTTATCTCAAAAACCTGGCTCCATGTGCAATCTTTGCGTCTTCCTGAAAGGCTGCAAAACACTGCTCCACTGTGAAACTGCTTCACAGCCCATGCTGCCACACTGGTGGGACCCCCAGGGTGTTCTTTTGTTTGTTTGTTTGTTCTGATTTGTTCTGTTTTGATTTGTTTGTTTGTTTGTTTTCTTTTTCTTTTCTTGGCTTGGAAGCCCCTTCTAGCTGGGTAGTACTGCACTGCTTGGGAGCTACTCCTTTACTCTGTGCAGACACACAGTGACATCCCTGGGGACTTTTCTTTTTTCTTGGTTTTTTTTTTTTTGTTTGTTTGTTTTGTTTTCTTTTCTCTCCTTTATTCTCTTTTTGTCTTTCTTCATTTCCAGTTTCTCTTTTTATACATTTTTTTTCTTTTACCCTTTTCTTCTTTGGTTTTCATTTCTGTTTTTCTCCATTTCTCAGTCTCTCATCTCTCCACTCCAATAGCAAGCTCCCTTAGCACTCTTTTTTTGTGTGTGTATGTTTTTGGCTCCAATTCCTCTCTCCTATTTCCCACATCCATCTCATCTCCACACATCGCAATCTCCCCTCTCCTTCCTGCCTACCTGCACCATGCACTGAACAACACACTCCCAAGCAGCACAGGCACAGCCTACCAGAACCTGCCCTGCACTGATTGCCAGTCCGCCCTGTCGGCCCTAGTACTTGCCACAAACAACCCATCCCAGCAATTCGCCTTCAGCTGGACCTGCCCTGATGTATCATACCTGAGTGACTGACCCTGCCCATTGGAGAAGGAGATGAAAATTATTGCACCCACAGATGAGCAAAAAATGAAGAACACAAAGCCCGCATGCTCAGACATAACCAAACAAAACAAAAAATCAGGATGAAGCAAACAAATCTACAACCAATAAACTAGGAAAATAACTACTGAATGCCTTGAAGACAGCAGACAATATCAAAACATACAAAAACAGGACAGGATGGTTCTAGTAGGCATCCAAAATAAAACACCAGATGACTTTTCCGGTAGAAGAAAAGGCACTAGAACTACATGATAGGCAATTCAAATCTCTAATATTCAGAATTTCCAAGAGTTGAAGAAAAAACAGACAAAAATGAGGAATAAATAGACAAATTCAAGGAAAAGGCAGACAAATTCATGGCAAATACAGACCAAAAAAATGGAAGAATTCAAGAAAATAATACAGGAACAAAATGCTAAAATAAATTCACAACTAGAAATCATACAAAAACAACAATTAGAAATCCAAAAGATAAACAACAAAAGTTCAGAAATGGACAGTGTCATAGAAGAGCTGAGGAGCGGTTTGAAATCATGGAAGATAGGATCAGCGAAATTGAAGACAAACACTTGGATACAACTCTGTTTGAGGAAAAATCAGAAAAAAGAATGAAGAAAAATGAAGAAACCCTGAGAATTATGTTGGATACAATCAAAAGCAAAAATTTCCAAGTGATCGAAGTTCCAGAACTGGGGAGAAAACAGAAAACATAGAGAAGATCATTGAAGAATTCCTGACAAAAAACTTCCCCAATATCATGAAAGATGAAAAGCTGACCATCTAAGAAAATCAACGAACCCCATATAGTCTAGAGTCCAAAATCAAATCACCTAGGCATATTATAATCACACTCAATAAAACAAACAAACAAACAAAAAAAAAAAAAAAACAAAGAATCCAGAGAGTAACTCAAGAAAAACAAAAAGTCACATACAGAGGAGAAACAATAAGGCTCAGCTCAGATTATTCGGCAGAAACCATGTAGGCAAGAAGGCAATGGGATGACATAGAAAACCTTGAAAGAAAAAAATTGCCAGCCAAGAATAATATATCCTGAAAAACTCTTGTTCAAATATGATGGTGAAATCAGGTCATTTCCAGATAAACAGAAATTAATGGAGTATGTAAAAAGCAAACAAAAATTACAAGACTTATTAAAGAGAGTATTTCAATCTGAGAACAAGCAACACCAGACCACAGGCTGAATCTAGCACACAGGATTGTACTAGCCAGATACCAACCTAAGAAAAGAACTCTTAAGGACAATGCAAAAGCAAAAGAATTACAACAGGGAACCAGAGAGGTTAATCTGTAAATGACAACAGCATCAGAACAATAAAAGAGGGAATAAATGGTGTAGGTATGGAACCTTCTAATGCAAAGGAAGGCAAGGCGATACCAAGTAATAATAGACTTGTTCAAACCTAGGAAGGTAAAGGCAAATTTCAAGGTAATCACAAAGAAAGTTAAAAAACCTACTCATCAAAATAAAGAAAAAGATAAAGTCTCAGTAAAAACAAAACCTACAAAAACAAAAGAAATTTTAAAAAATCCACACCAAAAAAAAAAAAAGGAATTCAGCACAGGAGAGTAAGAGGAACAAAGTAAATGTCAGCACCACAAAAAAAGCACTACAAAATGACAGAAATAAACTCACACCTATCAATAATTACTCTGAATGTAAATGGCCTAAATGCACTTATAGACAGAGAGTGACAGAATGGATTAAAAAAAAAAAAATGGATCCATCAATATGCTGTCAACAAGAGACACACTTTAGAAACAAAAACATAAATTTATTAAATATCAAAGGATGGAAAAAAATATATCAAGCAAACAGCTACCAAAAAAAGAGTAGGAGTGGCAATACTAATCTCAGATAAAATGAACTTTAAAACAAAATCTACCATAAAAGACAAAGAAGGACACTATACAATGATTAAAGGGACAATCCATCACAAAGACATAACCATAATAAACATCTATGCACCCAATGACAGGGATCCCAAATACATAAAACAAATTCTAACAGCACTGAAAAGAGAAATTGGCGGTTCCACAACACTAGTAGAAGACTTCAACACACCACTGTAAGTAAAGGACAGAACATCTAGAAAGTAACTCAACAAAGATACAGAAGACCTAAAGGGCACAATCAGCCAATTTGACCTCATAGACATATATAGAACACTCCACCAAACAGCTGCAAAGTAAGCATTCTTTTCCAATGCACATGAAACATTCTCCAGAATAGATCACATCTAAGGCCACAGAGCAATCCTCAACAAGATCCAAAACGTTAAAATAATACAAAGTATCTTCTCCAACCACAACATCATCAAGGTAGAAATTAATAACAGGAAGACCAACGGAAAAAAAAATCATTTACATGTAAACTGAATAACACCATGCTTACACATCATTGGGTAATAGAAGAAATCAGAGATGGAATCAAAAAATTCCTAGAATCAAATGAGAATGAAAACACATCTTACCAAAACTTTTGGAACACAGCAAAGGCAGTCCTCAGAGGACAATTTATATCAATAGATGCACACATCAAAAAAGAAGAAAGGGACAAAATCAAAACATTAACTATACAACTCAAATCAAAAGAGAACAGCAAAAAAAGCCCACAGCCACCAGAAGAAAGGAAATAATAAAGATCAGAGCAGAAATAAATGAAATAGAGAACAGAAAAACAA
>NW_004443970.1:16604356-16612546 GCF_000243295.1 Trichechus manatus latirostris
TGGAACTAATAGAAAGATTCAGCAGAGTAGTAGGAGACAAGATAAACACAAAAATCAGTTGGATTCCTATATACCAATAAAGAGAACAATGAAAAGGAAATCAGGAAAGCAATATAATTTATAACAGTCCCTTAAAAAAAAAAAAATACTTAGGAATAAATCTAACCAAGGATGTTAAAGACGTATATAAAGAAAACTACAAAACACTACTGCAAGAAACACAAAGGGATCTACATAAACGGAAAAACATAGCATGCTCATGGATAGGTAGACTGAACATATTGAAAATGACAATTCTACCCAAAGCAATTTACAAATACAATGCAATCCCAATCCAAATACCAACAGCATTCTTTAAATAGATGGAAAACCAATCATTATCTTTATATGGAAAGGGAAGAGGCCCCGGATGAGTAAAGCTCTATTGAAGAAGAAGAATAAAGTACGAGGACTCGTACTACCTGACCTCAGAACCTACTATACAGCTTCAGTAGTCGAAACAGCCTGGTACCTGTACAACGATAGATACACTGACCAATGAAACAGAATTGAGAACCCAGATGTAAATCCATCCACCTATGGTCACCTGATTTTTGACAAGGGCCCAAAGTCCATCAAATGGGGAAAAGACAGTCTTTTTAACAATGGTGCTGGCAAAAATGGATATCCATCTGTAAAAAAATGAAACCGGATCCATACCTCACACCATATACGAAAACTAATTCAAAATGGATCAAAGACCTAAATATAAAGCCTAAAACTATAAAGTTCATAGAAGAAAAAAAATAGGATCAATGCTAAAGGCCCTAATGCATGGCATTAACAGGATACAAACCATAACCAACAACACACAAACCAAAGGAGATAAGCTAGATTACTGGGATCTTCTAAAAATTAAACCCCTGTGCTCATCAAAAGACTTCACCAAAAGAGTAAAAAAGAACCTACAGACTGGGAAAAAAAATTTGGTCATTACAAGTCAGAAAAAGTTCTAATCTCTAAAATCTACAAGAAAATCCAACATCTCTACAACAAAAAGACAAATCATCCAATTGAAAAATGGGCAAAGGAAATGAACAGACACTTCACCAAAGAAGACATTGAAATGGCCAACAGACACATAAAGAAGTACTCGCTATCACTAGCCATTAGAAAAATGCAAATTAAAACCACAATGAGATACTATCTCACCCCAGCATTACTGCCACAAATCAAAAACACTGGAAATAACAAATGTTGGAGAGGATGAGGGGAGATCGTGACTCTTATGCACTGCTGGTGGGAATGCAAAATGATACAAACATTTTGAAAAATGATATGATGCCTCCTTAGGAAGCTAGAAATAGAAATACCATACGATCCAGCAATCCCACTACCAGGAATATATCCTAGAGAAATAAGAGATGTCACACGAATAGACATATGTACACCCATATTCACTGCAGCACTGTTCACAATAGCAAAAAGATGGAAACAACCTAGATGCCCATCAACAGAAGAATGGATAAACAAACTATGTTACCGACACACAATGGAGTATTATGCAAAGATAAAGAACAAAATGATGAATTTGTAAAGCAACTCATAACATGGATGAAACTGGAGGACATTATGCTGAATGAAATAAGTCAATCACAAAAGGACAAATATTGTATGAGACCCCTATTTTAAAAACTCATGAAAAAGTTTACACACAAAAAGAAACAATCTTTATTGGTTATGAGGGATGAGAGGGGTGTGGGGGAAATACTAAATAGACAATAGTTAAGTGGTATCTTGGGTGAAGGGTGAGACAGTACACAGTACTGGGGAAGCCGGCACAACTTGTGCAAAGAAAGGTCATGGAAGCTCTACGGACACATCCAAACTCCCTGAGGGACCAAATTGCTGGGCTAAGGGCTGTGGGAACTATGGTCTCAGGGAACATCTAGTTCAGTTGGCATAACACAATTCATAAAGACAATGTTCTGCATTCTACCTTGGTGAGTAGTGTCTGGGGTCTTAAATGCCTGTGAACTGCCATCTAAGATACTCCACTGGGCTCTCCTCTTTGAGAGGAAGGGAGAATGAAGAGAACAGGATACAAGGAAAAGGTTAGTCCAAGGGACTAAAGGACCACAACTACCATGGCCTCCACCAGGCTGAGTTCACTACAGCTAGATGGTGCCCGGCTACCACCACTGACTGCTCTGATCGGGATCACAACAGAGGGTCCTGGACAGAGCTGGAGAAGGATGTAGAACAAAATTCTAACTCACACAAATAAGACCAGATTTACTGGTCTGACATACTATAGAAACCCTGAGAGTATGGCCCCCAGACACCCTTTTAGCTTAGTGGTGAAGTCACTTCAGAGGTTCACTGTTCAGCCTGGTATTGAACAACCCTATAAAACAAAATGGGACTAATGAAGCACAGCATTCCAGGGACAAGGACTAGAAGGCGGGAGGGGACAAGAAAGCTGATAATAGGGAACCCAAGGTTGAGAAGGGACAGTGTTGACATGTCTTGGGGTTGTTAACCATTGTCATAGGGCAATATGTGTACTAACTGTTTAATGAGAAACTATTTGCTCTGTAAACCTTCATCTAAGGTACAAAAAATAAAAAAAAGAATTTTGTATGTGAGATCAAATTGACAACAGTGACTCAAAAGGTTTGATGGGAAGCCTAGGAGGCAGTGAGTTGAAGATAATGGTGATGAAATAATTTGGAAAAGGATAGTGAAAATAGCAACACAGCTGGAAGAATGTAATCGATATCACTGAACTGTACATGTAGAAACTTTTGAAATGGTGTTAACTTTGGCTATGTATATTTTCACCAAAAAAAAAAAAAGGTCCTCCAAGGTTGAGAAAGGTGAGTGTTGACAGGTCATGGGGTTGTTAACAAATGTCATAAAACAATATGTGTACTGACTGTTTAATAAGAAACTATTTGTTCTGTAAACCTTCATCTAAATTACAATAAAAAAGAAGTTATGGTTATATTAATTTTGTTATTTAAATAGAGTGTGATCTAAAAAAAAAGTTCAGTTCCTAAATTTAGAAAAAGGATAAAAAATTATCACAAGAAACGAAAATAAATTGCATTTATTATGCTAAAAGGAAATGCAACAAATTGTAATTGGGAGTAGAAATGAAAAAGAAACAAAGAGCTGGTTTTTTGAATATAAATAATTATATAAAATAAAAAAGGCAGAAAATTCATGAAAATACAAACAAATACTACTATAATTAGAATTAGAAAAGAGACATAAACTATAGAATAGGATAGTAGGTTTGTATGAAATAATTCTTTGTGCAACCATATGTTTTTAGAAAATATTTGTCCATTTGGAAAAGAAAAGGAAAGCAAGAAAGTAAGGAGGTAGGGAGGAAGGAAAGAAAGAAGGTAAGAAAGAAAGACAGAGTGAAAGAAAGAGAAAGGGAGAGAAAGAAAGAAAAGGAAGAAAAAAATTCCTAACTTACTAAAACTATGTCAAGGAGAAATTTAAAAATCTAAATGAATCAATGATCATAGAAGAAAAATGCAAAATATTATTGAATAAATATCTCCAAAATATTGTAGACTCAGAATTTACTAGTGAGTTTTACATGAACAAGTTCATTTAAATACTCTGAAAATTGTTTCATAGAATAAAACATGATGGAGTGTTGCACAATTTATTTTATGAAGCTTGTTTATACCTGGAAAAAGAAGGATAAGATGAGAAAAATATACAATAATCTCACTTATGGATAAAAAGAATTGTCTTTTAAATTTTTTATCGTTGTCAGTATAGATGTATACAATGATATCTGCCATTTAATGTTTTTCATGTGTACAGCTTAGTGACATCAATTACATTAATTACATTGTGCAAACATCATCAATATCCGTTGCCAAATTTCCATCACCATAAACAGAAAATACTTTCTAAAACAATGAGGATTATCAATCTTTTTAATTTAAGCCATTCTAATAAGTAGGTAATGATATCTCATATGGTTTTAATTTTCATTTTCCTACTAACTAATGATGCTGAGTATATATTCTGTGCTTATTTCCCATCTGTATATCTTCTTTGATGAGGTGGCTATTCAAATGTTTGGCACATTTTGGGGGACACTTATTTTCCTATTTAAATTTTAATTATTCTTTTATATTATGGTTAAAAACACATTATCACTTAAACATCTTGCAAATATTTTTTCATCTGTTTGTGGCTTGTCTTTTATGAGTGTCTTTCAAAGAACAGAAGTTCTTTCTTTTTTTCTATTTTTCTAAATTGTACTTCATATGAAGGTTTACAGAACAAATAGTTTCTCATTAAACAGTTGGTACACATATTGTTGTATGACAAAAGGTAACAACCCCATGACATGTCAATGCTGTCCCTTCTCTACCTTGTGTTCCCTACTACAAGCTTTCCTTTCCCCTCCTGCCTTCTACTCTTTGTCCCAGGACTGTTGTGCCCCATTAGTCTTGTTTTGTTTTATGGGGCTTTCTAATTTTTGGCTGAATGGTAAACCTCTGGAGTGACTTCATTACTGAGCTAAAAGGGTATCTGGGAAAAATACTCTCAGGGTTTCCCCAGTCTGTGTCAGGCTAGTAAGTCTGGTCTTTTTTTGTGAGTTAGAATTTTGTTCTACATTTTTCTCCTGCTCTGTCTGGGATGCTCTGTTGTGATCCCTGTCAGAGCAGTCAGTGATGCTAGCCAGACACCATCTAGTTGTACTGGACTCAGTCTGGTGGAGGCCGTGGTAGTTGTGGTCCATTAGTCCTTTGGATTAATCTTTCCCTTGTATCTTGTTTTCTTCATTCTCCCTTGCTCCAAAAGGGGTGAGAACCAATGGAGTATCTTAGATGGCTACAAAGAGCAGAAGTTCTTAATGTTGATAAAGTTGAATTTATTCTTTTATGGAACATGATTTGTTAAAATCATATATAAGAAACATTTGTCTAACCCAAATTCACAAATATTTTCTCCTAAGTTTCTCATACAAGCTTTATAATTAGAGCTTTTATATTTAGGTCTATAATACATTTTGACTTGTGTTGTTGTTATTAGGTGCGTTCAAGACAGTTCTGACCCATAGGGACCCCATGTACAACAGAAGGAAACAAGGCCTGGTCCTGTACCATCCTCAAAATCATTGTTATGCTTGAGCCCATTGTTGCAGTCACTCTGTCAATCCATCTAATTGAGGGTCTTCCTCTTTTTCACTGACCCTCTACTTTATCAATCATTATGTCCTTCTCCAGGGACTGGTTCCTCCTGACAACATGTCCTAATTATGTGCGACGAAGTCTTACCATCCTTGCTTCTAATGAGCATTCTGGCTTAATATTTATTGAGGTATGGATAAAAGTTTATTTCCTTGCATATGGCTATCCAATTTGTCCAGCATCTTATATTACAAGTAATATTCTTTCTCCACTGAAATCTCTTTACAAGTTTGTGGAAAATCAATTGACCATATATAAATGGGACTATTTCTGGAATCTTTATTCTATTTTATTTACCTATCTGTTTATCTTCATAACAATACACACTCTCTGATTGCTGAAGCTTTATAATTTGTCTTGGCATTAGTTAGTCTACGTCCTCCAACCCCCACGTGTCTGTCAGTTTGTCTTACTGTGGGGGCTTGCATGTTTCTGTAATGCTGCAAGCTATGCCACCAGTACTCAGATACCAACAGGGTCACCCATGGTGGACAGGTTTCAGCTGAGCTTCCAGACTAAGACAAACTAAGAATAAGGACCTGGCAGTCTACTTCTGAAAAGAATTAGCCAGTGAAAACCTTATGAATAGCAGCAGAACATTGTCTGATACAGTGCCGGAAGATGAGCCCCCAAGGTTAGCAAGCACTCAAAAGACAGCTGGGGAAAAGCTGCCTTCTCAAAGTAGAGCCGACCTTAATGACGTGGATAGAGTCAAGCTTTCGGGACTTTCATTTGCCGATGTGGCATGACTCAAAATGAGAAGAAACAGCTGCAAACATCCATTAATAATCCGAACATGGATGTACAAAGTATGAATCTATGAAAATTGGAAATCATCAAAAATGAAATGGAATGCATAAACATCAATATCCTAGGCACTAGTGAGCTGAAATGGACTCGTATTGGCCATTTTGAATCGGACAAACGTAGAGTCTACTATGTTGGAATGACAACTTGAAGAGGAATGGTGTTGCATTCATTGTCAAAAAGAACATTTCAAGATCTATCCTGAAGTACAACGCTGTCAGTGATAGGATAATATCCATACGCCTACAAGGAAGACCAGTTAATATGGCCGTTATTCAAATTTACGCACTGAAAACACTAAGGCCAAAGAGGAAGAAATTGAAGATTTTTACCAACTTCTTCAGTTTGAAAGTGATTGAACATGCAATCAGGATGCATTGAAAATTACTGGTGTTTGGAATGCGAAAGCTGGAAACAAAGAAGAAAGATATGTAGTTGGAAAATATGGCATTGGTAATAGAAATGATACCAGAGATCACATGAGAGAATTTTGCAAGATCAATAACTTCTTCATTGCAAATACCTTTTTTCACCAACATAAATGGTGACTACACATATGGACCTCACCAGATGGAATACACAGGAATCAAATCGACTACATCTGCGGAAAGAGATGATAGAAAAGCTCAATATCATCAGTCAGAACAAGGCCGGGGTCTGACTGTGGAATAGACCACCAGTTGCTCATATGCAAGTTCAAGTTGAAACTGAAGAAAATTAGAACAAGTCCACAAGAGCCAAAGTACTACCTTGAGTATATCACACCTGAATTTAGAGACCATCTCAAGAACAGATTTGATCTGTTGAACACATATGACTGAAGATCAGACGAGTTGTGGAATGACATCAAGGATATCATACATGAAGAAAGCAAGAGGTCATTAAAAAGACAAGAAAGAAAGACCAAAATGGATGTCAGAAGACTCTGAAAATTGCTCTTAAACATTGAGTAGTTAAACCAAAAGGAAGAAATGATGAAGTAAAAGAACTGAACAGAAGATTTCAAAGGGCATCTTGAGAAGACAAAGTAAAGTATTATAATGACATGTGCAAAAAGCTAGAGATAGAAAACCAAAAGGGAAAAACACATTCAGCATTTCTAAAGCTGAAAGAACTGAAGAACAAATTCAAGTCTCTAGTTGCCATATTGAAGGATTCTACAAGGGAAATATTAAACCATGCAGGAAGTATCAAAAGAAAATGGAAGGAATAAACAGAGTCACTACACCAAAAAGAATTGGTCAAAATTCAACCATTTCAGGAGGTAGCTGTCTTCAAATTTCTTGGCATGGATGAGTCGGCACTTCCAGCACTACATCCATTTGTTGAAACATCTCAGTTGATATTCTGTCAATTCCTGGAGTCTTGTTTTTCACCAATGCCTTTAATGCAGCTTGGACTTCTTCCTTCAGTATCTCTGTTTCCTGATCATATGCTACCTCTTGAAATGGTTGACTGTCGACCAATTCTTTTTGGTATAATGACTGTGTATTCCTGCTATCTTCTTTTGATGCTTCCTGCATTGTTTAATGTTTTCCCCATAGAATCCTTCACTATTGCAACTTGAGGCTTGAATTTTTTCTTCAGTTCTTTCAGCTTGAGAAATGCCGAGTGTGTTCTTCCATTTTGGTATTTGTAGATGCTCTTTTTTTTAAAAAAAAAAAAAAAAAAATTATTTATTTTTTTAGTTGTACTTTAGATGAAGGTTTACAGAACAAACTAGTTTCTCATTAAACAGTTAGTACACACATTGTTTTATGACATTGGTTAACAACCCCACGACATGTCAACACTCTCCCTTCTTGAACTTGGGTTCCCTACTACCAGCTTTCCTGTCCCCTCCTGCCTTTTTGTCCTTGCCCTGGGGATGTTGTGCCCGTTTAGTGCCATTTTGTTTTATGGGCCTGTCTAATCTTTGGCTCAAGGGTGAACCTCAGGAGTGACTTCACTGCTGAGCTAAAAGTGTGTCAAGAGATCATACTCTCTGAGATTCTCCAGTCTCGGTCAGGCCAGTAAGTCTGGGCTTTTTTGTGAGTTAGAATTGTGTTTTATATTTTTCTCCAGCTCTGTCTTTTATTTCTCTAGGATATATTCCTAGGAGTGGGATTGCTGGATCGAATGGTATGTCTATTTCTAGCTTTCTGAGGAAGCGCCATATCATTTTCCAAAATGG
>NW_004443970.1:16612646-16660736 GCF_000243295.1 Trichechus manatus latirostris
TAGAGATTTGAATTCCCTATCAGGTAGTTCTAGTGCCTTTTCTTCTACTGGAAAATCATCTGGTGTTTTATTTTGGGCACCTACTGGAACCATCCTGTCCTGTTTTTGTAAATGTTTTGATATTGTCTGCTGTCTTCTAGGCATTCAGTAGTTGTTTTTCTCATTTATTGATTTTAGATTTGTTTGCTTTATCCCTTTTTTTAAAAAAAATTTTGACTATGTCTGAGCAGGTGGACTGTGTGTTCTTTGTTGTTTGATCGTCTGTGTGCTCAATACTTTTCACCTCCTTCTCCAACTGGCAGTTTTAGTCACTCAGATATGGTACAGCAGGGCAGGTCTAGCTGAAGAGGAGTTACTGGGATGGGTTTTTTGTGGCACTTACTACAGCCACCAGGGCGGGTCGGTAATCAGTGCAGGGCAGGTTTCAGTAGGCCGTGCCTGTGCTGCTTGGTGGTATGATGTCAAGCGCATGGTACAGGTAGGCAGGATACAGTGAGGAGATTGTTATGTGTGGAGCTAAGATGGATATGGGAGAGAGGAGAGAGGAATAGGAGCCAAAAACATACAAACAAACAAAAAGAATGGTAGGGGAGCTTGCCATTAGAATGGAGAGATGAGAGACTATGAAATGGAGAAAAACAGAAAGTGGAAGAGGAAGAAAAGAAAAGAATGAATAAATAAAAATCAGAAAGGTTAAAGAACCGCAAAGTTCCCAGGTATCCTACTGATGCAGCTATGAGGTCTGCGGAAATTTCTCTCAGGTGTTGCAGTACAGCCTGGTTAGAATGCGTAGAGGTATACAACGCCTGGTATTCAGGGATCAGAAATAGAAGGAAGATATAGAGAGACAAGAAACTGAGCTATGAAGAAAGACAAAAAGGGAAAAAGAGGGAAAAGAAAACAAAACAAATAATTAAAAAAAAGAACAAGAAAGGCCCCCCAAAAAAACAGAAAAAAAAAACCAACCATAAAAGAAATGTTCTCAGGGATCCCTCTGCACGTCTGTGGAAGCTGAAGGGGAGTTCCTTGCCACACAGCTCCGCCTGGCCAGAAAGGGCTCTCAACTCAAGAAAAGGAAAAGAAAACAAACAAACAATTGAGAACGAACATACGAACAAAAGCCCCGGGATCCCACCAGCGCGGTAGCCCAGACCGGGAATCAGCTCCACACTCAAATGGAGCTCCACAGCCCCTCAGGAAGAAGCAAAGATGGCGCACGGAGCCAGGCACTCGAGCAAAAGGAGGGGGAGGCAGCGAGAGGCAAGCAAGAAATCAAAAGAAGCAGAAAAAAAAAAAAAGCAACACCAACAGCCAACAAATGGCACTCAGAGAGCCAGCTAGTGTGGGCTGGTGTTTCTGGACAAGAGACTGTATCTGCAGGAAGCAGAGGAAGCTGAGTGTGGGTGAAGAAGGGTACAGAGTGGAAAAGCGTATATCACAAATTGCCGGCGCTCTGGAGCCCCTCAGGAAGAAGCAAAGATGGCACATGGAGCCAGGCACTTGAGTGAAAGGAGGGGAAGGTGGCGAGAGGCAAGTGAGAAATCAAAAGAAGCAAAAAAAAAGCAACACTAGCAGCCAACAAATGACACTCAGAGAGCCAGCTAGTGAGGGCTGGTGTTTCTAGACAAGGAACTGTGTCCGCGGGAAGCGGAGGGGGCCGAGCAGGGGTGAAGGGGGTGGGAGGTGTGAAAGCGCACACTGCAAATTACCAGTTGTTTTGTCTCCCGCTGGATGCTCCATGAGGTGCTTTCTCGTACCCCCGTTTGCTGGTCTCCAATAGGAGTCCAAGATGGTGGATCCGCACTGCGTTAGCTGGTAGGGGACTTCTGCATGAATCTTTCCTCGCTCTCCGTTCTCTGTCAGTTTTCTCACTCCATTTGGTGCTTGGCTGAGATCTTTATCTCTTCATTTGATGTTTTAGGGTTTCAGGATTGTTGTATTCTCTGTTCGGCTTAGTTTTTTGGATCTTTGCTGTGGAGGGACGGCGTGGTGCTTCTGCCTAGAGCACCATTTTGCCAGAACTCTAGTTTATCTTTTTGATTTCTAATTGTTGTTTTTGTATGATTTCTAGTTACAAATTTATTTTAGCATTTTGTTCTTGCGTTATTTTCCTGAATTCTTCCATTTTTTGTCTGTATTTTCCATGAATTTGTCTATTTTTTCCATGAATTTGTTTATGTTTTCCTCACTTTTGTCTCCTTTTTGCTGCAACTCTTGAATAGCTCTGAATTTTAAAGATTTGAATTCCCTGTCAGGTAGTTCTAGTGCCTTTTCTTCTACTGTAAAGTCATCTGGTGTTTCATTTTGGATGCCTACTGAAACCAACCTATCCTGTCTTTTTATATGTTTTGATATTGTGTGCTGTCTTCGGGACATTCAGTAGTTATTTTCTTCATTTTTTGATTGTAGATTTGTTTCTTTATTCCTTTTTTTTGTTTTATTTAGTTATGTCTGAGCAGACAGGCTGTGCATTCTTTGTTGTTTGCTCGTCTGTGGCCTTGATACTTTTTACCACCTTTTTCAATGGGAAGGGCCAGTTACTCAGCTATGGTGCAACAAGGCAGGTCCAGTGGGTGGTCTGTCTCCTGCTGGGAGCTCTATGAAGCTGCTTTCCAGTTCCATCTGTCTGCCGATCTCCAATATGTGCAGGATGAATCCAAGTGACAGGGACCCTACACTTCCCAGCTGGCTGAGGGTCTACAGCCAGCTAGGAAAAGGCAGAGACTGAGTGTGGGGGGAAAAGAATGGGGGGTGGGAAAGTATATATCACTGGTTACCAGTTATTCTGCCTCCTGCTGGGAGCTCTATGAAGCTTCTTTCCAGTACTCCCTGTCTCACATCGAAGAGTGAGTGGGGCAAATCCAAGCTGCATGGGCCCTGCACTTTCTGACCAGCCAAGCGACTGCAGCAAGCCAGGAAGTGTTGGAAGCCGAGTTTTGAGGAGAAGGATAGGGAGGTGGAAAAGCATATATTGACGGTTACTGGTTGTTCTTTCTCTTGCTGGGAGCTCCTCAAAGCTGCTTTCCCTTACTTCCTATCCGCTGATCTCCAACAGGAGTCCAAGATGATGAATCCATGCTGCATTAGCTGATAGGTACCTCCGCACATATCTCTCCTCACTTTCCGTTCTCTGTCAGTTTCTTATTCCATTCAATGCTTGGCTGAGTTCTTTATCTCTTTATTAGACTCTTAGAGTTCCAGAATTGATGTTTGATTCTGTTTTACTTAGTTTTTCGAATCTTGGATGTGGTGCGATGGCTTGGTGCTTCCATCTATAGTGCCATGTTGGCTCTGACATGTAGATGCTCATTTTTAAGTTGAAATAACTTCATTCTGTTCGTATTCTGCTAAGAAATTTTGTGAGGAATGGATATTGGATTTTGTCAAGTGCTGTTTTGGAATCAGTTGACATAAGCATAATTTTTTGTTATTTAGTTTTTTGTATTTTGTCTGTTGATAGGATGAATTGCATTGATTGATTTTTGAATGTTAAATTAACTTTGCATTCCTGAGATAAACCCTACTTGCTATTGATGCATTGTCCTTTTTACATGTTGTTGGATTTCATTTACTGAATTTTGTTAAAAACATTTGCATTGATGTTCATAAGTGAATCTTTATGTGTGTAATTTTCTTTCCTCACGATACCTTTGTCTGGCTTTTGTATCAAAGAAATGCTGGTCTTATAAAATGAGTTGGAAAATATTTCAATCTCTTGAATATTTTTGGAAGAGTTTGTATAGAGCTGGTATAATTTCTTCTTAAATGTTTGCCAGAATACACAAGTGAAGCTGTTGGATCATGGAATTTTCTTTATGGAAGAGTTTATAATTATGAATTATGTAATGTTCCCACTCCTTAGAACCCTACTCCTGAAGTGATATATTCTACTAATGTGCATTTTATACTTCGTCTTCTTTGAGTAATCTTGTCCTTCCTCCACAAATTTGGATTATATACCCTCTATATGCATCATTATAGTATCCTGTATGTATCTCTGTGATATTAAAATATATTTTCTTTCACATTAAAATGTGATCTCTTTACGAACATCTTATCTGTATTTCCCCCAGGGGAATAAAGAGTATCTAATATTTAAAAGTACATTAAAATATTTTTTGAAATGAAATTGTTATAACATCTCTGGCTATCTCTGTATTCTTCATAAAATTAAAAGTAAGCAGAAAAAAGACATTCACTGACATTATTACTATATTTGCTGGTGTCAACAGTGATGTGGTAGAAATAGCACAGAACTCTGAAGTTTTGGTTCAGTACTAGCTGTGGAAATAAGGGAAGACCACCCAAATGAAAATAAACAAAGGCTATTTATTCAGTGCTTGCTCTAGCATAGGAGTCAGCCATCATCACTTGTGTTTGGCAAAGGCTCAAAGACAGGCAGAGGGCTGGTGGAAAAGCTTTACAGTGAAAAATAAAAATAAAAAAGGAAGGCTTTGGGTATGTTCTGATTGGAAATTGTTGGTCTGGGGAAGCTGGAGATGGACTAACTAGAAGCAGCACCTTTCATGAGATAGGTTTGGGGAACAAATTTAGCTTTGTCTGGTGGTCCTGAGTTGGAACTGTGGACAAAAAATGAAGAAGCTGGCAGTCACTGAGCAAATCCTGACTTCCTGAGCTGATTGCTACAGCAGTTGTGGGTCAGTGTTCTACTGTTATTTATGATCTGGTCATTGCCTGTTCATTCTCATAGCTCACCTACCTAACAGGCTTGTGAGCTTTGTGTACATTAAATTATACTATGAAGGCTAGTGAGGAACTTGAAGCTTATGGAGGGTTAGAAATAATCTTAAAGTTACAGGTTTAACAAGGAGTAAAGAGTAAGAAGCAGGAGTGTCAGGTTTTTGATTGAGAACTGTGGCTCTCAAAGTGCAGTTCTGAGACCAGTAGCATCATTGTCAACTGGGAATTGGTTAGAAATGCATATTTTTGGGCCCCACCCCAGACCTCCTGAATCTGATCCTCAGGGGGTGGAGCCCAGCAGTCTTTTTTAACAAGATTTCTAAGTGATTCTGATGCCTATTAGTATATGAGAACCACAGATGTAGATACCATACTAAGGTTCAATGTTGCCAACAAAGACACACACACACTCTACTTGTGCAAGGAATAATGCTTTACTCACACAGAGAAGAGACAGAGCAAAATCATCTTCACTGGTGGGAACCTGTCTCCCCTAGCCAGTAAGTTCTGTTGTGGCCTGTGCAGGGCAGACATTCTATGCACACCCCTCCTGTGCCATAGTGAAAGGGACCCTGTTTTATTCCTCCCCCTGCTGGGAACAGATATAGATAGAAGTGGGGTAGGCCAGGTGCCATATAGTATCCATGCATATGCAAAAGACAGAGAAAGTTACTGTGTGCCCAGAACAGAGGGAAGCCTTCTTGGATTAGCAGAAGGCACTGGGAAAGAGACTCAATTCTCAGCCTTATTTTCAGAAAATGTTCTGGGCCCAAGGTCTCTGCTTAGGCAGCCTAGATGGGAGGCATGGAGGCAGACGATTCCCCAATAGATACCTTAAGGCTAGGAAAAAAGATTCCTCCATCCCTGAATATGGTCCTCTAGAAGTCAATGGTATAGTGGTTACCCTAATTTGCCTAACAAAAATTAAGACTAATCACCGTGTTATAAATGTGAGATGCTCAAGTTCTTGCAAGGGATTTGAATAAATTGAGCTTTATTAGGGCTGATGAAATGAGGATACTTACTCCTAAAGAAGAGTTTAATCCTGAACATGAAATAAAGCAAAGGAAATTCTAGACTTGGAATCTGCAGATGTCATTAATTAGCAGATAAGGCACTTGGCATTTCAAATTTGTGAGAATTGACTCAGCCATTTGGCATTTGATATACAGAATGTTGATTACTCAGAAAGCAAGAAGGCCTTGTAGGTCCCAACCACACATAATGCAAAATACAATAAGGGGGCCAGACTTTGGTTGTCACAAAGATAAAATGCCAATACACAGACTTATTATTACCTTAAAGAGACAAAATACTGGATAATTTATAATCAGTTAGAGAGATGGTTTTATTAGGGGATGGAGGTTGTGATGGCATGAGGCTGTGAAAAATGAGGGAACCATTAAATCACATGTGAGAGAGAGAGAGCGAAAGAGAGAAGAGAAAGAGAGAGGGGAGACTGTCTAATGTAGGTCTACTTAATAAATGAGGATGCTTTCACTGAAATAATCATGTCCTATAGTAAAGAAAATAGTGGTAAAGCATTAGGACTGTGATGGCCCAGGGCCGGGAAACATTTTGTTCTTGTTATACATGGGGTTGACATGGAAGCCGACACAACAGCAATTAACAACAACTATATATATACTATATAGTTACAGTTATATAGTTAGTTATATATATAATATATATAGTTATAGTTATATAGTTATATATATATCCATTTCCCTTAATTATTCAAATCTAATCTGTTTCCCAAAAAAGTGTTAGCAAAATTTCAGACGACGGGAAACTATATGCCTTTATATCAAAGAAAAATAAAATGTATTCACGGCACGTCCAAAAGCCCAATAAATTATTCAAGATATTCTGGAAATATCTTAAACCTCTCTTTAACAATTCACAAAAAAAAATCTGCATAACGCCAAGTATTTTAAACACCATTACTTATTTATTTTACATTTAAAAAACTCATTAGTGGATATGTCTGCTTATGCGAAGATTATATATGACATAGGAAACAAACTGCATTTCCCTTGTATTTATTCACCTCTGTCTATAAATAGACCTTATGATTTGCAGGGGTTTTTCTAATGGTTTGGATTATTGGGTTCAATTACATTCTTATAAGATATATAGCAATGTGAGGAATATGGTAGGGAAAACAATGTGGGGAAGATGACAGTGAAACTCCGTTTGCAACTTGAGATCAACACCATCATAACTCATATTCAACAAACATTTGCAGTGGTCCATACCACCATATTCCTTAGATTTTGAGTTTTAGAATCATATGTTGAATTTTGGGTAGAATATTTCTGTAAGTCTTTCCAAATAAATATTCAGTATATGAAAATTCAGAGAAGAAACAATTATCTCTCTTTATGAGACAGATTGAGAGACAGAGAACAAAAACGTATACCATTTACACACTTACGTTGTTGTTAGGTGCCATCTAGTCAGTTCCGATTCATAGTGACCCTGTGTACAACAGAAGGAGACACTGCCTGGTCCTGCACCATCTTCACAATTGTTATGCTTGAGTCCATCATTGTAGCCACGGTGTCAGTCCATCTTGTTGAGGGTCTTCTTTTTTGCTGGTCCTGTACTTTACCAAGCATGATGTCCTTCTCCAGGGACTGATTCCCCCACAGTACGACAAACTGAAAGGCTCGTGAGGGTACACACACATATATTTACATATATATGCATTGTATGTGTGTACATATGTGTATATTTGTATATATTAATATATAAATCTGCGTATATATACATGTATGGAATATGGATATTAAAAAAAAAAAAAACATTGCCGTGGAGTCGATTCCGACTCATAGCGACCCTATAGGGCAGAGTAGAACTGCCCCACAGAGTTTTCAAGGAGCACCTGGTGGATCCGAACTGCTGACCTTTTGGTTAGCAGCCGTAGCACTTAACAACTACACCACCAGGGTTCCAATATGGATATATATACACTTAAAATTATAGTTTATCTTTATAGATTATATAATGAGGTAGATAAATAACAAATAAATATATTGTTATACAGTCTCTCCACAAACAAAGGAGTTCTAATATACGAGGCATTGAGCTAGACAAAGCAAGGAATGAGTAATCTCCTTTAAAAGCTTGCAGTTTAATTTGGGTGGAGAATATATAAACAGACAACATATCTGACATAAAATTTTAATTATCAGATAAAAAGATAATATAAACCAATTAAAAGATACTATAAATCTTATTATGTAATACTGTAAGGAAACAGTAATACGTGTACGTACAGGACATTTCTGACATCCATTTTGGTCTTTCTTTCCTGTCATTTTAATGACCTCTTACTTTTTGCATGTATAATGTCCTTGATGTCATTTCACAAACTTGTCTGGTCTTCTGTCATTAGTGTTCAATGGATCAAGTTTATTCTTGAGATGGTCTGTAAATTCTGGTGGGATATACTCAAGGTAATATTTTGACTCTCTTGGACTTGTTCTAGTTTTCTTCAAAACTGATGTCAGAAGAGACTCTGAAAGGTGAGGAGCTAAAGCCAAAGGAAGAAATGATGAAGTAATAGAGCTGAACTGAAGTAAAAAAGCTGAACAGAAGATTTAAAGGGCCGTTTCAGAAGACAAAGTAAAGTATTATAACGAAATGTGCAAAGACCTGGCGTTAGAAAACCAAAAGGGAAGAACATGCTCGACATAAAAAAGCTGAACAGAAGATTTAAAGGGCCGTTTCAGAAGACAAAGTAAAGTATTATAATGAAATGTGCAAAGACCTAGAGCTAGAAAACCAAAAGGGAAGAACATGCTCGACATTTCTCAAGCTGAAAGAACTGAAGAAAAAAAAATCTAGCTTTGAGTTGCAATAGTGAAGGATACTATACGGAAAATATTAAACGACACAGGAAGCAACAAAAGATGCAAGTAAAATTTTTCTGATGATCATTCAAAAGTGATTACAGCGGTAGGTCAACAGGGAACTGCCAGAAATTCAAGCTGGATTAGGAAGAGGATATGGAACATGGCATGTCGTTGCTGATGTTAATGTGTGATATTAATAATATTGTTCAATACTTTCCACATTCTGTTAGATCAGTTTCTTTGGAATAGGCATAAATATGGATCTCTTCCAGTCAGTTGGTCAGGTAGCTGTCTTTCAAATTTCTTGGCATAGATGTGTAAGCACTTTCAGCTCTACATCCATTTGTTGAAACATTGCTATTGGTATTCCATCAATTCCTGGAGCCTTGTTTTTTGCCAATGCCTTCAGTGCAGCATGGAACTCTTCCTTCAGTACCATTGGTTCCTCATCATATGCTACCTCCTGAAACTGTTGAACGTGGACCAATTCTTTTTGGCATAGTGACTCTGTATGTGTATTCCTTCCATCTTCTTTTGATGCTTCCTACATAGTTTAAAGAGTTGGAATTGATTCGACGACAATGGTTTTTTTTTTTGGCATCGTTTAATATTTTCCACATAGAATCCTTCACTATTGCAACTAGAGGCTTGAATTATTTCTCCTGTTCTTTCAGCTTGAGAAATACCAAATGTGTTCTTTCCTTTTGGTTTCCTAACTCCAGGTCTATGCACATATCATTATAAAACTTTATTTTGTCTTCTCAAGCTGCCCTTTGAAATCTACTATTCAGCTCTTTGACTTCATCATTTCTTCTGTTCACTTTAGCTACTCTACATTCAAGAGCAACTTTCAGAGTCTCTTGTAACATCCATTTTGGTCTTTTCTGTCTTTTTAATGACCGCTTGCTTTCTTCATGTATGATATCCTTGATGTCATTCCACAACTCGTCTGGTCTTCTATCATTAGTGTTCAATGAGTCAAATCTGTTCTTGAGATGATCTCTAAAATTCAGGTGGGATATACTCAAGGTTGCACTTTGGCTTTTGGACTTGTTTTAATTTTCTTCAGCTTCAACTTGAACTTACATATGAGCAATTGATGGTCTGTTCCACAGTCGGCCCCTGGCCTTGTTCTGACTGATGATATTGAGCTTTTCCATAGTCTTTTTCCACAGATGTATTCGATTTGATTCCTGTGTATTCCATCTGTTGAGGTCCACGTTTATAGTCGCCATTTATGTTGGTGAAAAAAAGGTATTTGCAATGAAGAAGTCCTTGGTCTTGCAAAATTCTATCATATTATGTCTATCATTTCTTTCACCAAGGCTATATTTTCCAACCACTGCTCCTTCTTCTTTTTTTCCAACTTTTGTACTACAATCACCAGTAATTGTCAATGTATCCTGAGTTCAAGTTTGATCAATTTCAGACAGCAAAAGTTGGTAAAAATCTTCGATATCTTCATCTTTGGCCTTACTGGTTGGTGTGTACATTTGAATAATAGTCCTATTAACTGGTCTTCCTTGTAAGCATATGGGTATTATCCTATCAGTGACAGTGTTGCACTTCAAGATGTATCTTGAAATGTTCTTCTTGATGATGAATGTAATGCCATTCCTCTTCAAGTTGTCATTCCCTTCATAGTAGACCATATGATTGTTCAAATGAAAATGGCCAACCAGTCCATCTCAGCTCACTAATGCCTAGGATATCAATGTTTATGTGTTCCATTTCATTTTTGATGATTGTCGGTTTCCTTAGGTTCATACTTTGTATATTCCACTTTCCTATTATTAAGAATGTTTGCAGCTGTTTTTTGTTTTTTTCTCATTTTGAGTTGTGTCACACCAGCAAATGAAGGTCCTGAAAGCTTGACTTCATCCGAGTCATTAAGGTTGACTCTACTTTAAGGAGGCATCTCTTCCCCAGTAATCTTTTGAGTGTCTTCCAACCTGAAGGGCTCATCTTCTGGTACTATATCAGACAATGTTCTACTGCTATTCATAAGGTTTTCACTAGCTATTTTTTTTTTTCAGAAGTAGACCACCAGGTCCTTTTTCCTAGTTTATCTTAGTCTGGAAGCTCAGCTGAAACCTGACCACCATGAGTGACCCTGCTGGTATTTGAAATATTAGTGGCATAGCTTCCGGCATCACAGCAACATGCAAGCCCCACAGTATGACAAACTGACAGACTCATGGGGGAGAATAAAATTAAGTCTGTGAAAAAGAAGTATTCTTTAACAGAAAGGGCACTATTCAGAAAGTCTCAAAGACGAGAGACAGGTAGGGGAACTTAGGGAAATACCAGCAGTTTAG
Organism: Trichechus manatus latirostris; assembly: GCF_000243295.1. NCBI lineage: Eukaryota > Metazoa > Chordata > Mammalia > Sirenia > Trichechidae > Trichechus > Trichechus manatus. The sequence continues at coordinate 16,623,526 of NW_004443970.1, forward strand.
TGTTCATAAGTATAAATTATGACTCAGGTAATGGCAATTGATAAGACTGGTGAGTTAGAAATGGGTCAGTACGTGGAAAGCCTTGAATGTGTTTTAACAATTTTTGACTATGTAACAAGATATGCTATGTAGATTGCAGGAAATATTTGGAGAGAGGACAACCAGTTGGGAAGAAATTAGAGAGAGTCATGTGAAAGTTTATGAGGTTCTAAACTAGGGTAATGGAAGTAAGGATATTGTATCGGAAGATAAATTCAAGAACTAATTAGGGGAAAGTCAGTGGACTTGACAAATGATTGGATATGGTGAGTCTGGCAGATGTTAAAGAGTCAAGATAAGACTTCCAGAATTCTGGAGAACATTGATAATATAAGAGAAGAAACCAGTTTGGAAGCAGAAGGATGGGTTATTTTTTCAAAAACATATTTCAATTTCAAAAAATAAATGTATGAATTAATAAAGATAATGCCTGGCTACAAAATCTAGTTTGGGAATTGAGTTATTTAGCAATGAGAGACAAAAAGTCCAAGAGGAAGCCTAGTTATTCCACTCATTGGCAGTGTGACTATAGGCAAGTTATTTAGTATCATTGGGTCTTACTTAGATTTTTTTTCCCTAAAAATGAAATATGATGTTGTGCTCTTGTAAAGATCAAATGAGATACTTTCTGTGAAAGTTCTTTCTATACTATTTTTTCCCCCAAAAGTACACCATATCATCAGCCAGTTAAGGATGGCTCTGGCAGAACTACATCTCATACTAAATTTTATTGACATAGTTAGCCTATCAATTACTATGTATGACCTTTAGAATAGTTATAGTAGTCAAAAATGATTTCAAGTGTAGACATATTACTTTAGAGAGAAACCTGAGATTATCATAAAGTAAAATATTGGGAAAGAGGTTGCAACCCAGCTAGTAAGCCCATTTCAGGAATACTAAGATATCCAGGTGTGACAATGTTTTTAATTTAATGAAGACCTTGTCCTACTGGGAAAATAGTGAAAGAAATTTAGAATTGATGATTGGGGACTGATATGTGGAAGTTAAGATTCTGAAACAAAGGAAAGATATTGAGACTTATAGCAGATATTCAGAGATAGCAGGCACCACATGTATAGCAGATATTTATAAAATCCTCCCATACGTCAGATACTGACAAATTGCTCATGTTGTTCCTGGAAAACTAATTTACTGTTACGAGAAAGGAAGACTGGATTGTGTACTGTCATTTTATTGTTCTCTGACACTGCCTAAGAGGGAAACATTTCAAGTTTATTGTGGGAAGAGACTATAAAACACAGAAAGAGTAAGCCTGTTCTTTGAGAAAAGAGCAAAGAGCTAGATAGGGGTCAGGAGACACACCTCCATTCTCGGTTAGGGATAGAAGTTATGGTAGAAACAGTAAGAAGGACAGCACCACCAATGAATGGAATGTAGAGCAAGAGTTACCACCAGAAGTCACCAAGCAGCAGATGAAAGATCATATTAGATGAAGAAGAATAACAGTGAACAGAATAAGATGGCATAGGAAGGAAGAGTGAAGAAGGTTAGATGTTTAAATGACTTTACGAAGCATGGGCTTAAAGTAAAATTATAATCTACATCCTTGATTGCACATTTTGCTATTTTCAATAAAATGGTTCTATTACATATATATTGGCCATTTTTCATGAATTGACACATCCTGGATGGGTGGAGATGCTGCTCTTTAGTTTTAAAATTACATGAAACAAAGATGAGGATACTTTCTATCCTGACAAACTGGAAGGATTCAGAAATCTCCCCAATAAGGCTGCAGAAATTACAGAGTTCAGTTTGAGTTTTGTTATGAAAAAAAAAAAGGAGTGAGCTAACCAAAAGGAGTATGCTAACTGATTTCCACATTCCTCAGGAATTATCATACTCTGGAGAAGCAAACATTTGTTATTTAGAAAATATCTGTAATATTAATACTAGTACTGACTCAGAAATGAAATTATCTGAACATATTTCCTCAATGTGCATTTATTCTACTGCTCCTCTGACCACCCACCATTCATCTGTCAGTTTGTCATATCGTTGTGGCTTGTGTGTTGCTGTGAGGCTGGAAGTTATGACACTAGCAAGGTCACCCATGGTGGACACGTTTCAGCAGAGCTTCTAGACTAAGAAAGACTGGGAAGAAGGGCCCGGTGGTCTACTTCTGAAAAAATTGGCCAGTGAAAATCTTATGAACAGCAGTGGAACATTAATATAGTGCCAGCAGATGAGCCCCTCAGATTGGAAGGCACTCAAAATGAAATTGAGGAAGAGCTGCCTCCTCAAACTAGAATCAACATTAATGATGACGATTTAGTAAAGCTCTGAGGACCTTCATTAGCTGATGTGGCATGACTCAAAGTGAGAAGAAACAGCTACAAGCATCCGTTAATAATCAGAACTTGGAATGTACGAAGTATGGATCTAAGAAAATTGGAGGTCATTAAAAACGAAATGGAACACATGAAGATCGATATGTTAGGCATTAGTGAGTTGAAATTGACTGGTATTCGCTATTTTGAATCAGACAATCATATGATCTACAATGCATTCAATGACAAATTGAAGAGGAATTGTGTTGCATTCATCGTTAAAAAGAACATTTCAAGATCCATCCTGAAGTACAATACTGTCAGTGATAGGATAATACCCATATGCCTATAAGGAAGACCACTTAATAGGACTATTGTTCAAATTTATGCACCAACCATTAACACCAAAAATGAATAAACTGAAGATTTTTACCAAATTTTGTAGTCTGAAATTGATTAAACACGCAATAAGATAAATTGATAATTAATGGTAATTGGAATGCTAAAGTCTGAAAAAAGATAAAGGAGCAGTAGTTGAAGAATATGGTCTTGGTGATAGATATGACACAAGAGGTTGCATGACAGAATTTTTCAAGACAAAGGACTTATTCATTGCAAATACCTTTTTCAACAACATAAACTGTGACCTCACATGTGGGCCTTGTCAGATAGAATACACAGGAATCAAATGGACCACATCCATGGAAAGAAAAGTATGAAAAGCTCAATATCAGCAATCAGAACAAGACCAGTGGCCTACTGCGGAACAGACCACCAACTCCTCATATGCCAGTTCAGCCAGAACAAGACCAGTGGCCTACTGCGGAACAGACCACCAACTCCTCATATGCCAGTTCAGGTTGAAGCTGAAAAATTTTAAAACAAGTCCACGAGAGCCAAAATATAACCATGAGTATACAACACCTGAATTTAGAGACTATATCAAGAATAGATTTGATGTATTAAACACAAATGACCAAAGACAAGATGAGCTGTGGAATGACATTAAAGACAAAAATGCAAAAGTTCATTAAAAGGACAGGAAAGAAAGAAAAAAAAAATGGATGTCAGAAGAGACTCTGAAACTTTCTTTTGAACTTTGAATTGCTAAAGCACAAGGAAGAAATGATGAAGTAAAAGAGCTGAACAGAAGATTTCAAAGGGTGGTTCGAGAAGACCAAGTAAAGTATTACAATGAAATGTGAAAAGATCTGGAATTAGAAAAGCAAAAGGGAAGAACATGCTTGGCATTTCTCAAGCTGAAAGAACTGAAAAAAAAATTCAAGCCTCTAGTTGCAATAGTGAATAATTCTGTGGGTAAAATATTGAACAATGCAGGAAGCATCAAAAGAAGATGGAATGGATACGTACAGCCACTGTACAAAAAGACGTGGTCAACATTCAATCATTTTAAGAGGTAGTGTATGATCAAGAACTAGAAGTTCTAGCTGCTCTGAAGGGAACGGCAAAAATCAAGGCTTCAGCAACTGATGAAATAGAATACCAGTTGAGATGTTTCAACTAACATCAGTGCTGGAAGTGCCCACCCATCTATGACAAAAAATTTAGAAGAAAGCTACCTGGCCAGCCGACTGAAAGACATCCATATTTCTGCCCATTCTAAAGAAAAGGAGACCCAACAGAATGTGGAAATTATCAAACAATACATTAATATCACGTGAAAGTAAAATTTTGCTGAAGAGCATTCAAAAGTGATTGCAGCAGTACATCGACAAGGAACTGCCAGAAATTTAAGCTGGATTCAGAAGAGGACGTGGAATAAGGGATATCATTTCTCATGTCCCATGGATCTTGGTTGAACGCAGAGAATACCGGGAAGATGTCTACCTGCGTTTTGTTGACTATGCAAAGCCATTTAACTGTGTGAGTCATAACAAATTATGGATAATATTGCCAAGAATGGGAATTCCAGAATACATAATTGTGCTCATGAGGAACCTATACATAGATCAAGAGGCAGTCGTTTGAACAGAGCAAGGAGATCCCTTGTGATTTAAAGTCAGGAAAGGTGTGCATCATGGTTGTATCCTTTCACCACACTTATTCAATCTGTATGTTGAGCAAATAATCAGAGATGCTGGAGTATATGAAGAAGAACATAGCATTAGGATTGGAGGAAGACTCATGAATAGTCTGTGATATGCATATGACACAACCTTGCTTGCTGAAAGTGAAGAGGACCTGAAGGACTTACTGACAAGGATCAAAGACTACAGCCTTCAGTATGAATTGCACCTCGACACATAAAGAAACCAAAAATCCTCATGACTGGACCATTATGCAACATCATGATAAATGGAGAAAAGCTTGAAGTTGGCAAGGATTTCATTTTACGTGGATCCACAATCAACGTCCATGGAAACAGCAGTCAAGAAATCAAATGACGTATTGCTTTGGGCAAATCTGTTGCAAAAGACTTCTTTAAAGTGTTAAAATCAAAGACATGACTTTGAGTACTAAGGTGAGGCTGACCCAAGCGGTGGTATTTTCAATTGCCTCAAATACATGCGAAAACTGGAAAATGAATAAATAAGATTGAAGAAGAATTGACGCCTTTGATTTATGGTGTTGGTGAAGAATACTGAATAGAACATAAACTGCCATAAGAATGAACAAATCTGTCATGGAAGAAGTACTGCCAGAAGGCTCTTTAGAAGCAAGGATGGTGAGACTTCATCTCACGTACTTTGGACATGTTATCAGGAGGGAGGGACCAGTCCCTGGAAAAAGACATCAAGCTTTTTAAAGTACAGGATCAGGGAAAATGAGGAAGATCCTCAAATACATGGATTTATACAGTGGCTGTAACAGTGGGGTCAAGGATAACCATGATTATGAGGATGGCGCAGAAAAGGCAGTGTTCGGTCAGTATGCGTTGGAACCAACTTGATGGCACCTAACAACAACCTCTGACCACCTTTCACCATTGTTATAGCCCACTATTAAATGGGATTTTTCCTTGCTAGTGATATGATCCTTTCATTCCCTCTAGAGTGTTTAGTTTATCTTGGCCTTCACAACCTTGTCTAGTCCAGGACAAGAAGTTAGAGATCCTTATCTCCGCTCAGATGGGGAGAAATGCCAACGTAAGGAGAGTGTGGGAGGTATTTCACTGCATATATGGTGAAGACCTCTGTCTCATGACCTTTTATTTCAACAACATTCCTCCATTCTCATGATATTTTAGCACAAATACAATATGCCTAAAATAATGAAAACCTCAATAGATGACAGATGGAATATGAGCTTATTCCTGGAAAAATAAAACTCTCCATAAGTACCCTTACAATACTCTTTCCTTCATTTATAAAAAACTATACAATATCCAATAAAGTCAAGCAATCAGGTAAGTGAACATGGCCTTCCATTTGCTTGCCTAATTACTTACAGTAGCATATCCAGTTTACAGTCAACAGCACCCACTTAAATTGAGAAATCTGTCAGGATGAAAGAACTCTGAACTGTGGATTCATTATCATATTGCTGGGGTATATAAAAGGAGAGAAGAATTAAGTTAACCCACCAAACAATATTTCTTTTTCCATAAAGAACATTCTTTCTGTACCAAACTCAAGTATTTCAGGGATCTATATCTTACAGAATCTCTGGTCACAGGGAAGTCATGACCATGGCCTACCATGAAACTAAAAAACAAACAAACAACAACAACAACAAAAAAAAAATCAGTGAAAAAACAAGCCAAGAGATTAATAGAAAGTGGTAGAACTAAGGAATTAATTTTTTAAGGCAAAATCAATCTTGGAAAAACCTAATAAATTTTATGGAGTTAAGAAAAAGGAAAAATAAAATAAGGAGAAAAGTAAAAATTTAGTGAGAAAATTTGGAAAAATGTAAATAGGAAGATAGAAACATAATAGATATCTGATATTTCTGGAAAAGAAAACACTCAACATGGAAAGAAAATTATAATCAAGGATATAATGCAAGAAATCTATCTTGAATAGAAAAACTGATCATTAACTTTATATGGAAAGGGAAGAAGCCCTGGATAAATCAAGCTTTGTTGAAGAAGACAAATAAATAGGAGGACTTGCACTACCTGACCACAGAACTTACTATACAGTGACGGTAGTCAAAACAGCTTGGTACTAGTACAACAACAGATACGTTGACCAATGGAACAGAATTGAGAACCCAGATGTAATCCAACCACCTAAGGTCATCTGATTTTCAACAAGGGCCCAAAGTGCAGAAAGGAAATTTCTCAACATAATAAACGCATCTAGGCAAAACCAACAGCCAACACTATTCTTAATGGAGAGAGGCTGAAAACATTCCCCTTGAGAACAGGAATGAGACAAGGATGCCCTTTATCACCACTCCTATTTAACACCGTGCTGGAAGTACTAGCTGGAACAATAAAGCAAGAAAAAGAAATAAAGGGCAACCAAATTGTTAACGAAGAAGTTCCTATTTGCGGATCATATGGCACTACACATAGAAAACCCAAAAGACTCCACGAGAAAACTACTGGAACTAAAAGAAAGATTCAGCAGAGTAGCAGGATGCAAGGTAAACATACAAAAATCAGTTGGATTCCTATACACCAATAAAGAGAACAATGGAAAGAAAATCAGGAAAACAATACCATTTATAATAGCCCTAAAATATAAAATTCTTAGGAATAAATCTAGCCAGGGATGTAAAAGATCTATACAAAGAAAACTACAAAACACTACTGCAAGAAACCCAAAGGGATCTTCATAAATGGAAAAACATACCATGCTCATGGAAAGGTAGACTCAACATTGTGATATGACAATTCTGCCCAGAGCAATTTATGGGTACAACACAATCCCAATCCAAATACCAACAACATTCTACAAAGAGATGGAAAAACTAATCATTAACTTTGTATGGAAGGGGAAGAAGCCCCGGACAGGTAAAGAACTACTGAGGAAGAAGAATAAAGTTGGAGGACTCACACTACCTGACCTCAGAACCTACTATACAGTGATGGTAGTCAAAACAGCCTGGTAGTGGTACAGCGACAGATACATTGACCAATGGAACAGAATTGAGAAGCCAGATGTAAATCCATCCATCTACGGTCACCTGATCTTCAACGAGGTCCCAAAGTCCATTAAATGGGGAAAAGACAGTCTTTTTAACAAATGGTGCTGGCAAAACTGGAAGTCCATCTGCAAAAAAATGAAACAGGACCCATACCTCACACCATATATGAAAACTAATTCAAAATGGATCAAAGACCTAAATATAAAGCCAAAGACTGTAAAGTTCATAGAAGAAAAAATAGGATCAATGCAAGAGGTCCTAATGCACGGTATTAACAGGCTACAAACCATAACCAACAACACACAAACCCCAGAAGATAAGGTAGGTAACTGGGATCCTCTAAAAATTAAACACTTATGCTCATCAAAAGACTTCACCAAAGAGTAAAAAGAGAACCTACAGACTGGGAAAAAATTTTTGGACATTACAAGTCAGACAAAGTTCTAATCTCTGAAATCTACAAGAAAATCCAAGACCTCTGCAACAAAAAGACAGATAATCCATTTAAAAATGGGCAAAGGAAATAAACAAACACTTCACCAAAGAAGACATTCAAGTCACCAACAGACACATGAGGAAATGCTCATGATCAATAGACATTAGAGAAATGCAAATTAAAACCACAATGAGATACCATCTCATCCTGGCATTACTGGCACGAATCAAAAACACTGGAAATAACAAATGTTGGACAGGCTGTGGGGAGATCGAAACTCTTATGCACTCCTAGTGGGAATGCATAATGATACAACCATTTTGGAAAATGATATGGCGCTTCCTCAGAAAGCTAGAAATAGAAATACCATAGGATTCAGCAATCCCACTCCTAGGAATATATCCTAGAGAAGTAACAGCCATCACACGAACAGACATATGCACACCCATGTTCATTGCAGCAGTGTTCACAATAGCAAAAAGATGGAAACACTAGATGCCCATCAGCAGATAAATGGGTAAACCAACTATGTTACATACACACAATGGAATATTATACAATGATAAAGAACAATGACAAATCTGTGAAGCATCTCATAACATGGATCTAACTGGAGGACATTATGCTGAGTGAAATAAGTCAATCACAAAAGGACAAATATTGTATGAGACTTCTATTGTAAAAACTCATGAGAAGAGTTGCAGCAAAATGGCACTCTAGGCAGAAGCACCACGCCATCCCTCCACAGCAAAGATCCAAAAACTAAGCCAAACAGAGAATACAACAATCCTGAAACCCTAAAACATCAAATGAAGAGATAAAGAACTCAGCGAAACACCAAATGGAGTGAGAACACTGACAGAGAATGGAAAGCGAGGAGAGATTCATGCAGAAGTCCCCTACCAGCTAACGCAGTGTGGATCCGCCATCTTCAACTCCTATCAGAGACCAGCAAACAGGGGGTATGAGAAAGCAGCCTCATGGAGTGTCCAGCGGGAGACAAAACAACAGGTAATTTACTATATATGCTTTTCCACCCCCACCATTCTTCACCCCGACTAGGCCTCCTCTACTTCCTGCAGCCATAATCTCTTGACTGGGAATAACTGGCAGCTTGGATTCCACACACCCGAACGGGCTGGCTCTCTGAGTGCCATTTGTTGGCTGCTGGAGTTGCTTTTTTCTGCTTCTTTTGATTTCTTCCTTACCTCTCACCACCTCCCTCTCCATTTCCTCAAATACCTGGCTCCGTGTGCCGTCTTTGCTTCTTCCTGAGGGGCTGTAGAGCTCCGGTAATTTGTGATATACACTTTCCCACTCCCTACCCTTCTTCACCCACACTCGGCCCCCTCTGCTTCCCGCCGACAAAGTCCGTTGTCCGAGAAACACCAGCCCGTACTAGCTGGCCCTCTGAGTGCCATTTGTTGGCTGCGAGTGTTGCTTTTTTTTCTGCTTCTTTTGATTTCTTCCTTACCTCTCACCACCTCCCCCTCCTTACTCTCAAATACCTGGCTCTGTGCACCATCTTTGCTTCTTCCTGAGGGGCTGTGGAGCTCCGTTCGAGTGTGGAGCTGCTTCCCAGTCTGGGCTGCCGTGCTGGTGGGATCCCGGGGCTATTGTTCATTTGTTTGTTTTGAATTATTTGTTTGTTTTATTTTCCTTTTCTTGAGTTGAGAGCCCTTTCTGGCCAGGTGGTGCTGCGTGGCAACAAGACTGAGTCCAGTACAGATAGATGGTGCCCGGCTACCACCACTGACTGCTCTGACCAGGATCACAACAGAGGGTTTTGGACAGAGCTGCAGAAGGATGTAGAACATAATTCTAACTCACAAAATAAAGACCAGATTTACTGGCCTAAAGGAGACTGGAGAAACCCCGAGAGTATGGCCCCCAGATACCCTTTTAGCTCAGTGGTGAAGTTATCTCTGAGGTTCACCGTTCAGCCTGGGAGTGGACAGCCCCGTAAAACCAAATGAGACTAACGAGGTACAGGAGTCCAGTGACAAGGGCCAGAAGGTAGAAGGGGACAAGGAAGCTGGTGATAGGGAACCCAAGGTTGAATAAGGATATTGTTGATGTGTTGTGAGATTGTTAACCATTGTCACAGGGCAACATTTGTAGTAACTGTTAAATGAGAAACTATCTTGTTCTGTAAGCCTTCATCTTAAGTGAGAATAGCAGCACAATTGGAAGAGCGTAGTCAATGTCACTGAAGTGTGCATGTAGAAATTTTTGAAATGGTATCTCTTTGGCTATGTGTATTTTCACCAAAAAAAGAAGGTTGAGAAGTTATAGGGTTGATATGTTGTGGGGTTGTTAACCAATGTCATGAAACAATATGTGTACTACTGTTTCATGAGAAACTACTTTTTCTGTAAGCCTTCACCTGAAGTACAATAAAAAAAATAAAAAAAAAAAACCTCCCTGAAAAAGTTTACACACAAAAAGAAACAATCTTTGTTGGTTAAGAGAGATGTGAGGGGTGGGTTGGGAGGAAGTACTAAATAGACAATAGATAAGTGGTAAATTTGGTGAAGGGTAAGACAGTATACAATACTGGGGAAGCCAGCATAACTTGTGCAAGGAAAGGTCATGGAAGCTCCGTAGACACATCCAAACTCCCTGAGGGACTGAATTGCTGTGTGGAGGGCTGTGGGGACCATGGTCTCAGGGAACATCTAGCTCAATCGGCATAACACAGTTTATGAAGACAATGTTGTACATTCTACCTTGGTGAGTAGTGTCTGGGGTCTTAAAAGCCTGTGAGCAGTCATCTAAGATACTCCCCTGGTCTCACCCCTTCAGGAGCAAGGGAGAATAAAGAGAATAGGATACAAGGAAAAGGTTAGTCCAAAGGACTAATGCACCACAGCTACCAAGGCCTCCACTAGACTGAGGCTGTACTGACAGCTCAATGGTGTCCGGCTACCACCACAGAGTTCTTTGACCGGGATCACAACAGAGGGTCCTGGACAGAGCTGGAGAAGGATGTAGAACAAAATTCTAACTCACAAAATAAGACCAGATTTACTGGCCTGATAAAGACTGGAGAAACCCTGAGAGTATGGCCCCCGGACACCTTTTTAGCTCAGTGTTGAAGTCATTCCTCCTCCCTAGTAACCAGCAAAGATTGTTTCTTTCTGTGCGTAAATCTTTACATGAGTTTTTTATAATAGGGGTCTCATACAGAATTTATCCTTTTGTGATCAACTTATTTCACTCAGCATAATGCCCTCCAGATTCATCCATGTTGTGAGATATTTCACAGATTCGTCATTGTTCTTTATTGTTCAATGGTATTCCATTGTGTGTATGTACCATAATTTATCTATTTATCTGTTAATGGGCACTTAGGTTATTTCCATCTTTTTGCTATTGTGAATAATGCTGCAATAAACATAGATGTGCATACGTCTATTTGTGTGAAGCTCTTTTTTCTCTAGGATATATTCCTAGGAGTGGGATTGCAGGATCGTATGTAATTTCTATACCTAGCTTTTTAAGGAAGTGCCTTATCATTTTCCAAAATGGTTGTACCATTTTGCATTCCCACCAGCAGTACGTAAGAGTTCCAATTTCCCCTCAGCCTCTCCAACATTTGCTATTTTCTATTTTTTTTTATTCCTACCAGTAATGTTGGGGTGAGATGGGTTGGTGATCATGAGAATTTCCTTATGTGTGTGATAGCTGCCTGGATGTCTTCTTTGGTGAAGTGTCTGTTCATATCCTTTGCCCTTTTTTTAATTGGATTATTTGTCTTTTTGTTGTAGAGGTGTTGAATTTTCTTATAGATTTTAGAGATTAGACCTTTGTCAGATTTGTCATAGCCAATTTCTTTTTCCTAGCCTGTAAGTTCTCTTTTTTACTCTTTTGGTGAAAACTTTTGATGAGAATAAATGTTTAATTTTTAGAAGATCCCAGTTATCTAGCTTATCTTGTGGTGTTTGTGTACTGTTGGTTATGGTTTGTTTCCCATTTATGCCATGTATTAGGGCCTCTAGCATTGATCCTATTTTTTCTTCTGTGGTCTTTATATTTAGGACTTTGATCCATTTTGAATAGTTTTTGTGTATGGTGTGAGGTATGGGCCTTGTTTCATTGTTTTACAGATGGACACACAGTTTTGCCAGCACGGTTTGTTAAAAAGACTGACTTTTTTCCAGTTAATAGACTTTGGGGCTTTGTCAAATATCAGGTGATTGTAGGTGGATGGATTTACAGCTAGGTTCTCCATTCTATTCCACTGGGTAATGTGTTTGTCATTGTACCTGTGCCATGCTGTTTTGACTACCGTAGCTGTTTTCCTATTTACTCTTTTTCTTCAATAGTGTTTACTTATCCTGGGCCTCTTTCCTTTCCATATAAAGTTAGTGATTAGTTTTTCCATCAGAGTAAACAATGCTTTCGGTATTTGGATCATCAAGATTGCATTGTGTTTGTGGATTGCTTTTGGTAGAACTGACATTTTCACAATGTTGAGTCTACCTATCCAGGAGCATTGTATATTCTTCCATTTATATAGGTCTCATTTTGTTTCTTGCAGTGGTGTTTTGTAGTTTTCTTTCTATAGGTCTTTTATGTCCCTGGTTAGATTTATTCCAAAATATTTTGTTTTTGGGGGTGCTATTATAAATTATATAGTTTTTTTGTTTTTCTTTTCATAGTTCTCTTTATTGGTGTATAAAAATCCAATTGATTTTTGTATGTTTATCTTATATCCTGCTCCGTGCTAAATCTTTCTATTAGTTCCAGTAGTTTTCTTGTAGTGTCCTTTAGGTTCTGTACTTACAATATCATATTACCAGCAAATAGGGATAGTTTTACTTCTTCCTTACCAATTTGGATGCCTTTATTTCTTTTTCTTGCCTTATTGCTCTAGTTAGGACTTCCAGCACAATGTTAAACCGTTTTTGTTGTTGTGTGCCGTAGAGTTGATTCTGACTCATAGTGACCCTACAGGACAGAGTAGAACTATCCCAAATGGTTTCCAAGGAGCAACTGGTGGATGCAAGTTGGTAACTTTTGGTTAGCAGCCCAAGCTCTTAACTGCTTCACCACCAGGGCTCCCTAGCAGTGGTGAGAAAGGGCATCCTTGTTTTGCTCCTGTTCTCAGCGGGAATGTTTTCAGCCTCTCTCCATTAAGAATGATGTTGGCTCTTGCTTTTGTATAGATGCTCTTTATTATGTCAAGGAATTTCCCTTCTATACCTATTCTATTGAGAGTTTTTATCAGGATTGGGTATTGGAATTTGTCGAATGCCTTTTCCAGGTCAGTTGAGTTGATCATATGATTCTTTTCTTTTGTTATATTTATGTAGTAGATTACGTTGATTAATTTTCTAATGTTGAACCATCCTTCCATACCTGGTATTAATCCCACTTGATCGTGGTGTATTATTTTCTTTATACAATGCCAAATGCTATTGGCTAGACTTTTGTTGAGAATTTTTGCATCTATATTCATGAGAGATGTTGGTCTGTAATTATCTTTTCTTTTTTTTTTTGTGGTGTATTTGCCTGGTTTTGGTATCAGGGTTATGTCAGCTTCATAGAATGAATTTGGAAGTATCCCTTCCTTTTCTGTGTTCTGAAATAGTTTGAGTATTAATGGTGCAAGCTCTTCTCTGAATGTTTGGTAGAATTCTCTAGAGAAGCCATCTGGGCCAGGTTTTTTTTTTTGGGGGTGGTGGTGGTGAGTTTTTTTAATTACCTTTTCAATCTCTTCTCTTGCTGTGGGTCTGATCAGATTTTTGGCCTCAGCTTGTGTTAGTTTAGGTAGGCGGTTTGTTTCTAGAAATTTATCCTTTTCCATGAAGTTTTCAAACTTGTTGGAGTATAGTTTTTCATAGTACTCTGTTACGATCCTTTTTATTTCAGTTGAGTATGATGTAATGTCCTCTATTTCATTTTTTATTTGGGTTATTTGCATTCTCTCCTGTTTTTCTTTGGCTACTTGGCCAATTGGTTTCTCAATTTTATTGATACTTTCAAAGAACCAACTTTTTGAGTTTTGTTGATTCTTCCTATTGTTTTTCTCTTCTCTATTTCATTTATTTCTGCTCTGATCTTTATTATTTCCTTTCTTCTGCTGGATGTGGGATTCTTTTGCTGTTCTCTTTCTCTTTGTTCAAGGTGTATAGCTAATGTTTTGATTTTGTCCCTTTCTTCTTTTTTGATGTGTGCATTTATTGCTATAAATTTACCCCTGAACACTGCCTTTGCTATGTCCCAAAGATTTTGGTATGTGTTTTCATTCTCGTTTGATTCTAGGAATTTTTTTATTCCATCTTTGATTTCTTCTATTACCCAGTGGTTTTTTTAAGCAAAGTGTTATTCAATTTTCATGTATTTGAATTCTTTTCCTTGCTCTTCTTGTTGTTAACTTCTACATTTATTGTGTTCTGAAGATGCTTTGTATGATCTCAATATTTTGGATTTTCTTGAGGGTTGCATTGTGACTAAGACGTGGTCTATTCTGGAGAATGTTCCATGTGTATGGGAAAAGAATGTGTACTTTACTACTCTTGGGTGGAGTGTTCTATATATGACTATGAAGTCAAGTTGGTTGATTGTGGCCTTTACATCTTTTGTACCTTTGTTGAGTTTCTTTCTAGATGTTCTGTCCTTTACTGAGAGTGGTGTGTTGAAGTCTCTTAATATTATTGTGGAACTTTCAGTTTCTCTTTTCAGCGCTGTTAGAGTTTGTTTTATGTATTTTGGAGCCCTGACATTGGGTGAGTGGATATTTATTATGGTTATGCCCTCATGGTGGATTGTCCCTTTAATCATTACATAATGTCCTTACTTGTCTTTTATGGTGGATTTTGTTTTAAAGTCTATTTTGTCTGAGGTTAGTATTGCCACTCCTGCTCTTTTTTGGTTGCTGTTAGCTTGATTTTTTTTTTTCCATCCTTTGATTTTTAATATAGTTTTTCTTTGTTTCTAAGGTAAGTCTCTTGTAGACAGCATATTAATGAGTCCTTTATTTTTAATATATTCTGTTGATCTCTGTCTCTTTATGGGTACATTTAAGCCATTAATTCTGTGTGATTATCAATAGGTATGAGTCAATTGTTGTCATTTTGTAGTGCTTTGTGTATGTGTGTGTGTGTGTGTTGCTGACATTTTCTTTGTTCATCTTACTTTCCTGTGCTGAATTCCTTTTGCTTGCAATTTTTTTTTTTTTTTTTTTTTTTCATTTTTGTAGGTGTCGTGTTTACTGAGACTTTATGTTCTTCTTCTTTTTTTGGATGAGTAAATTTGTTAACTTTCTTTGTGGCTACCTTGAAATGTACCCCTATCTTCCCAAGCTTGAACCAATCTTTTATTACTTGATATTGCCTTGAATTTCTTTTCATTTGGAAGTTCTATACCTACACCATTTATTCCCTCTTTTGTTGTCCTGACATTGTTGTCATTTACAGATTGACCTCCTGGTTCCCTTCTGTGCATATTTTAGTTTTATTTTATTCTTCAGAGTTCATTAGCTAGGTTCATATCTGGCTGATGCTGTCTTGTGTCCTAGATTCAGGTTGTTGTCTGATGTTGGTTCTCTAACTGAAGGATTCCCTTTAATAATTCTTGTAAGATTTGTTTGGTTTTTATATATTCCCTTAATTTCTGTTTATCTGAAAATATCTTAATTTTACCATCATATTTAAGCAAGAGTTTTGCAGGATATATTATTCTTGGTTTGCAGTTTTGTTCTTTCAAGGTTTTATATATATCATCTCAATTTCTTTTTGCCTGCATGGTTTCTGCTGAGAAATCAGAACTTAATGTTATCATTTCTCCTTTGTATGTGACTTTTCGTTTTTCTCTAGCTGCTCTCAAGAGTTTGTTTGTCTTTGGTTTTAGCAAGTGTGATTATATTCCTTGGTGATATTCTTTTGGGGTGTATCCTATAAGGGGTTTTTTGAGCTTCTTGGATGGTTGGCTTTTCATCTTTCATAATATTAGGAAAGTTTTCTGTCAGCAAATCTTCAATGATCCTCTCTGTGTTTTCTGTTTTCTTCCTCTGTTCTGAAAGAACATGCAAATTTTTGCTTTTGATTGTATCCCACATAATTTTCAGGGTTTCTCATTTGTTTTCATTCTTTTCTCTGACTTTTCCTCTAAGAAAGTAATATCCAAGGATTTGCCTTCAATTTCACTGATTCTGTCTTCCACTGTGTCAAATTTACTCCTAAAATCTTCTCTTGCACTGTCCATTTCTGAAATCTTATTGTTTATCTTTTGCATTTGTAATTACTTTTTATGATTTCTAGTTGTTTACTTATTTTAAAATTTTGTTCCTGTATTATTTTTCTGAATTATTCCATTGGTTTGTGTTTTCCCTGATTTTGTCTGTATTTTCTGTGATTTTGGCTACTTTTTTCCTTATTTTTGTCTGCATTTCCTTCATCTCTTGGAGAACCCTGAATGTTAGAGTTTTGAATTCCCTGTCAAGTAGTTCCAGAGCCTTTTCTTCTACAGAATAAGTCATCTCTTTTTAATTTTGGTAACTTCTGGAGCCATATTGTCCTTTTTTATATATACTTTGATATTGTCTGCTGTCTCCATGACATTCAGTAATTATTTTCTTCATGTATTGATTGTAGGTTTGTTTGCTTTGCCTACTTTTTTGTTTTATTTAGTTATGTCCAGGCAGGCTGGCTGGATGGTTTTGTTGCTTGCTCACCTGTAGGCATGATACTTCTCACCACCTTGTCCAGGTGGGCAGGGCAGTCACTCAGTTATGGTGCAGCAGAGTTGGTCCATTGGAGGTGGAAGGGTGGTGATGGTTAGTTTGCAGCATGAACTGGAAGTTAGGGGGTGGTGCCAGGAGAAGTGCAGGGTGGGCTCTGGGGGACCATGTCAGTGCCACTTGGGGGTGTGGCACTCCATGCACTGTGCAGATAGGCAGGAAGGAAGGGAGAGGATGTCATGTGTGGAGATAAGTGGGTGAGTAAAGAAGAGAAGGAAGAGAGAAATAAAAGCAAAAAAATAAAAAAAAGAAAAGAATAAAATGAAGAATAAAAAAGTAAATAAAATGGCAGCACTGTAGGATTTGGCAGGTTGGGGTGAGGCAGAGCCAGCAAGGCCGTTTGCCAGTGGCTCTCTAGCTGAGTGATGTGGTTCAGCCTGTCGAGAAGGGGGGTGGGAGGTGCACTGATCTAGGTGGGCAGGAGAAAGAAAAGGAAAGGGGTGAAAGAGAGAGAAGAAACCAACAAACAAATAAAAATAACAACAACAGCAGAAATATATGGTGGTGGGTAAGCCTGCCGTTGGTAGCAGGGTGGAACTGGAGTGGTGGCAAGCTGAGGTCTCTCTCACTGGGTGGCATGGCACAGTCCATCAGGAAGGGGCAGAGGCAGCACAGGGCCTAGGTGGGAGGGAGAAGGAAAAGTGAGAAGGGGAAATATACAGAAAAATAAAGAATAAATAGTGCTGAAGGAACCAGATTGTGGGGGTGGTGCAGACCTGGGGAGGCTGTGTGCCAGTGGTCCTTCAGCCAAGGGGTACAGCACAACTTGCTGAGAAAGGGAAGTGGTGAACAGGGTTAGGTGGGTGGGAGAAAGGAAAGGTAGGAAGGGGAGAGAGAGAAGAAATAACAACAACAAAAAAGAAAAAAACACAAAAACAAACAATAAATAAATAAATAAATAAATAAAATGGCTCTGAGGGAGCCAGTTGGTGACGGTGGTGCAGACCTGAGGAGGCCGTGCACAGTAACTCTCCAGCAGAGTGGCGCAGCACGGCCCCTTGAGAAGGGGGGAGGTGCACAGGGCTGGGTGGGTGGAAGAAAGGAAAGGAAGGAGAAGGGAGAGAGAAGAAACAAAAAAAGAAAAAGAACAAGGCAAACAACCAAAAAACCAAAGCCTGTCAGGAAGAGGAGGGGACAGCACATGGGGCTAGCTGGTCTGGAGAAAGGAAAGAAAGGAAAGCAGAGAGAGAGAAGCAATAAAAAAAAAAAGCCAAAAATAAAAAAAAATGAGGCTGAAGGGGCAGGCTGGTGAGTGTCCGGCAGACCTGGGTGTCAGTGAGCTGGAGTCTCTCCTGCCCAGCCACTATGGCCCATTATAAAGTGGCAGAGATGAGAAGAAGGGTGTGAGGTGGGAAATCATGTATCCCTGGTTACTGGGTGTTCTCTCTCCTGTTAGGAACTCCCTGAAGTTGTTGTCCCAACCTCCCTGTCCACCGTCCTTGGTGGTTGAGGTCCAAGATGGTGAATCTGGGTGACAGTGAGCTGATATCTTTCCAGCCTAGCAACTGTGGCCCGTTGGAAAGCAGTGGATGTCATGTACAGGGAAGGGTTGGGGGTGGAAAAGCATGTATCCCCAGTTACAGGGTGTTCTAGTTCCTGCTGGGAGATCCATGAAGCTGCCTTCCTGTACTCCCTGTCTGCATTCCTTGGTGGCTTTAGTCCAAGATGGCTTTGAGTTCTCTTCAGCAAACTCTTATTTACCTGTGAAATTAATGATATTGTTTGATACTTTCCACATTCTATTGGATCATCTTTCGTTGGAATGTGTACAAATATGAATATCTTCCAGTCGGTTGGCCAAGTAATTGTCTTCCAAATTTCTTGGTATAGACAAATGAGTGCTTCCTTCATTGTATCCTTTTGTTGCAAATATCTTAATAGTTATTCAGTCAACTCCTGGAGCCTTGTTTTTTGCCAGTGGCTTCTGTGCAGCTTGGACTTCTTCCTTCAATACCATCGTTTCTTGATCATATGCTACCTCCTGAAATGGTTGAATGTCGACCAATTCTTTTTGGTACAGTGACTCTGTGTATTCCTTCCATCTTCTTTTGATGCTTCCTGCATCATTCAATATTTTCCCCATAGAATTCTTCAGTATTGAAACTCCAGCCTTGAATTTTTTCTTCAGTTCTTTCACTTGAGAAATGTTGAGCATATTCTTCCCTTTTGTATTTTAACTCCAGGTCTCTACACATGTCATTATAATATTTTAGTTTGTCTTCTTAAGCCACCCTTTGAAATTTTCTGTTCAGCTTTTCTGTTAGTAAAATTGGTATCATAATAGTCTATAACCCTTAGGATTATTTTGATGATTAATACTATATATAAAACAGAATCAGCAAAAAAGAGGAAGACCTTCAATGGGATGGATTGACACAGTGGCTGCAACAATGTGCTCGAGCATAACAACGACTGTGAGCATGGCCCAGGACCGGGTAGTGTTTCCTTCTGTAGTAGATAGGGTTGCTATGAGTCAGAACCAACTCGATGGCACCTAACAACAACATAAAATATCTAGGACATTCTTAGAACAGAGTCTGCCTCCCACATATATAGCTAGTTGCCTTTGAGTTGACTCCGACTCATGGTGGCCCCATGTATATCAGAGTAAAGCTGTGGTACATAGGGTTTTCTTTTTTTTAGTTGTACTTTAAATGAAGGTTTACAGAGCAAATTATTTTCTCATTAAACAATTAATACACACATTGTTTTGTGACATTGGTTGCCAACACCACAACATGTCAACACTCTCCCCTTCTTGACCTTGAGTTCCCCATTACCAGATTGCCTGTCCCCTCCTACCTTCTTGTCCTTGCCCCTAAGTTGGTGTGTCAATTTAGTCTTGTTTTGTTTTATGGGCCTGTCTAATCTTTGGCTGAAGAGTGAACCTCAGGAGTCACTTCAGTACTCAGTTAAAAGGGTGCCCCGGGACCATACTCTCAGGGTTTCTCTAGTCTGTCAGACCAGTAAGTCTGGTCTTTTTTGGTCTATAGGATTTTCAGTGGCTGATTTTTTGGAAGTAAATTGCCAGGCCTTTCTTCCATGGTGCCACTGGGTGGACTTCAACCTCTAACTTTTTGGTTAGTCCCTGAGTGCCTTAACACTTTGTATCACCTCAGGCACTCACTCACATATATGATAAGTGCTGTATTGTTGTTAGCTATTAATTAAGACCAACGCCTGTAAGAAAGAGTGGAATAAGAGAATAAATAGACATTCTAAAGAGAAGAAATATATATATATAACAAATAAACTTATTAAATAGCTGCTTCACTAGCAGTTAGAAATATTCGTGCTTCATTTTCAGATTAGCAAAGATTAAAATGAATGTTAATGAGAAATGGGCCACTTGAAGAAAATGAAAAGTGGCATTCTGGATAGTCATTGGTGCTGCCCAGCAAAAGACCTGCAATGTGCAAATTTGACACAATGATATGACTTCTTAGAAATTATCCAAAGAAAGAGATTTGACAAATGCATAGTGAAGTTATAATAGTAAAAAACTAGAAATAAGCAAAAGGACCAGTACAGTGGTTTGGTTAAAAAAAAATATGGATTATGTTTTATCAAAAGAAGTAAAGACTATCTATTCTTTAGAAAGAATACTATATATTTACTAACCTGTCTATTTAAAAAAAATAAATTTCTGTAGATTCCAACTCATAGTGACCTGTCTATAGGAATGTATAAAATAAATAGCAAAGAAAAACACATTGTCTTTTATAGCAGAATTTATGCACATACTTAGAATCATCTTTTGTAAAGTCTATAGCATGTCAGTATTGTTAAATTAATTGAAAAAGCTATGATAGCATGAAGAGAGAAGAGAGAACTTACAAAACAATTATACATATACATGAAACACTTTGTTTACAATTTAAAAAATTTATGAATGTATTTTTATTTTGTCAATATTTTACATAACGCATTTTTTTTTTAATATTTCCCTTACCTAGAATTCCTGTTTTCTTTCTCCCACAAACAACCTGGTGAAAATCAGGATGCTGGCACACAGCTCGCAACTCACAAAGACTGGATAATTTGAGGAGAGTTAATAAATGAGATGAATTGACACAATAGCCTCGACAATAGGCTCAAACAATCAAAAATTATGAAGATGGTCTAGGACTTAGCAATGTTTTTTTCTGTTATACACGAGGTTGCTATGAGTCTGAGGTGACTTGATGGCAACTAATAATTACAACAATAAAGGTCATAGATTATATTACCATTCTCAACGATTTGTAGCTCCCTTCCCTGTAAGAGACTAACACACCCTCTTGTACCCCGTCCCACGCACACCACTCGCACCATAGTGTTATCGTGTCTCTTGTAGGGTCTTCCTATGGGAGGAGCACATGTCCTGTCCCATGTCAAGTTGGGCCCTGTGACTTGGGAGTGGAGGTGATTCTGTGCCACGTCTGAACAGAAGCTGTAAGACCACTGTTTCTGAGCTTTCTTATTCTTTCTTTATGCCTGGAAAATGGTATGCCTGGAAAACAGTGTATTCCAGATAGGGGCTGGGACACAGGTGGAACAGAGGTACACCCGACTTCCAAAGGCCTATACGCAATGTAAGTGAGAAACTGTTTTTGTAAGCCACTAAAATGTGGGAATTAGGTTTTTTTTTGTTTTTTTCACTACAGTATAACCTTGTGGAAACACAATGCAGTATTACTTACCAAGGTCTGGGCAGGGTATAAGAAAACCAAAATAAGGAGTGCACTGCCCATAGCCCTGCAGGGAATAGGGGAGAAGTGGACACAAGAACACCAAAATAGAGAGCTGTGTGGACAGAGCCCGGGAATACTGTTTAAGGGAGGTAGTCTGCTGTCCCCTCTTAACCCTCTTGAAAGCTCATAAGTGGGAGTCTGGAAAATAAAGCAAGAGTTTTGCTTTTACTAACCAGCTGATTTATTTTATGTAATGGACTCTGTGAATGAATATACAGATTATGTTTCCTTTTTCACCTTTGGTAATAGAAGGCTTAGGTACAAATTTGAAACTAGTCCACCCTTAGCAAGTATGAATGATATTTAGGTTTTGCCTTTTTTATACGTTTACCTTTTTGTAGTATAGATTATATTATATACATTATCTTACATATTATATTCCTTATAGCATCACTCCTGTCTCCATTTTTTGTCCCAGTCCTGTTTTTCTTTAAAGAAATTTTATATGAACATATATTGTTTGTGATATAGATAAGCTTGTTAAATGCCTTGTCTCTATTTTTAACAACATTTGATATAAGTGAGCAAATTCATGCATGGAACATTAAGTATGTATTTACTGATCACCTGCTAGGTGCCGTACATGATTTATGTACAGTCAATGATTTAAAAAACACTTAGATTCATATTTTTATATCCGTTTATCAGATGAGGAAATTGATTCTCATAGATGTTAAGCAAACTTTCCAAGGTGATAAGAGGTACCAAAAGTGTAGAGAACTCAGATCTGTGTTATTCCAAACGATCTCTCTTATTGTACTGATCCACAGTTGCCCACAATTTTACTGTATATTTGAAGCTCATTATGTTTGAAGGTCAGAGATGGTAATAATTTTATGGGATGCTAAGAGTGATCAGGTACCTTTGGACATGTTATGTTGTATGATTCCTTAGTCTATGGTATATCTTTAATTAAAGTGTTTAACAGCATGCGTAACCCATCATTAGCTATTCAGAAAACCAGAGACTCCTGGGCACCGCTAACATACATCCCCAGTGCTTTGATCATTAAGTTTCAAAGTCATGTCAAGTATTCCTCTGATTGCATGACAGCCAGTCCTTAGTAATTTGTGTTTTTCTCTTTATGCAAATAAACAAATTACTGGAATTGCAAAGAAAATCAAAGACGAAATCCTGTTTATAAGAATGTCAAAACAACTTGTTGTTTATCCTTGTTTCTATCACTCCTCTTTTAATTCTTCACAGATAGAGACAATGATACTGAGTAGGAGCCATTTAGGCAGAATATCAAATAGAAAAAAAGGCAGGTATATGACTTTGCAAAATAAACTTGCATAAATTATTAAGAAGTCTAATGCTTGATATACCTAAACCAAATTAATAACTAGCATTTACAAATTTCAAGCAGTTTGTTGTTGTTGTTTGGTGGCTATCTTAGTTACCCAGTGCTGCCATAACAGAAATACCACAAGTGGATGGCTTCAACAAAAAGAAGTTTATTCTCTCACAGTCTAGTAGGCTAGAAGTCCAGATTCATGGCATCAGCTCCAGGGGAAGGCTCTCTCTCTGTGTAGGCTCTAGAGGAAGGTCCTTGTCATCAATCTTCCGCTGGATCAGGAGATTCTCCATGCAGGGACCCCAGGTCCAAAGGATGTGGTCTTCTTCTGGCACTACTTTCTTGGTGGTATGAAGTCCCCATGTCTCTCTGCTAGCTTCTCTCTTTTATATCTCAAAAAATATGGGTTTAAGACAAAACCTAATCTTGTAGATTGAGTTCCGCCTCAGTAACATAACTACCTCTAATCCTGCCTCATTAACATCATAGAAGCAGGATTTACAACACATAAGAAAATTACATCAGATCACAAAATGGTGGATAATCACACAATACTGGGAATCATGGCCTAGCCAAGTTGACATACATTTTTGGGACACACAATTCAATACATGACGTTCCACCCTTTGGTCCCCCAAAATTCATGTCCTTGCCACATGTAAAACATTCACCACATCGTATTATAGTAGAAGTCTTAAATTAACTCCAAGTCCAAAATCCAAAAATCTCTCTTCATCTGTGGAATCTAGAAGACAAGTTATATGCTTCCAAAATACAATGGTAGAACAGGCACAAGCTGGACATTTCCATCACAAATGGGAGAAATTGGAGGGAAAGAAGGGACCAGGTAAGTCAGTAGAACATATTATGTTAGCCTTCAAGGCTTAAAAATGGTCCTCTGTTCTCTGAGACCATTTAGACAATGTCCCTGCCCTCCAGACTCTAGGTGTTGGCCACTCTCTGGATTCTCCGTGGAGGCGCCTCTTCCCGGGGCTTCAGCTCCGCCTTCCAGGCCCACTGGAATAGCAACTTTGCTCCCTTGGATTTGGGGAGTTCCATTCTCCTAGTCCACTGAGTGGCGACTCCACCCTTTCAGACTGAGGCAGCTCTGCTTCCTATGTTCCTTGTCTCTTCAGCAGCTGCTTCCTTTTTTCTTGGCCTCTCAGCCCCTTGGGACTCTCTGCCCATGTCTGCCCTGCCGAGGCAAGTGTTCCAAAGTTCTTCAGCTCCACTGATAAGTGCCTGGATGTACCCCACTCCAGTCGTAAACTTTGGCTGGAAAACACTCAGCTATCTTGCTCTGTAGGTCGGCAAGCCTAGCTGCACCAATAAGTGCCTGGAGGCACTCCACTCTGCTGGGAAGCCTCCTGTGTAAAGGCACTCACCTCTGTTGCTCTGTGGGTCAGCTCCATCCAGCACTGTTTCGCGATGGTCTCCTGGTTCTGTTGCTGCGGCTTCTCTGCTGCTGTCATTTCTCTCCTCACTTCTTTCTGAGTCTTCACCAGAATTGTCTGACATCCATAATTCCACCATAGTTCCAACCATAATGCCACCATAATTCGTCCATAGTTGCAAGGCAACTACTTTCACATTTTAGGTATCTGTTAGGGCAGCACCCCACATTGTCGGTACCAAATTCTGTCTTTGTTATCTAGTGCTGCTGTAACAGAAATACGACAAGCGGATGGCTTTAACAAAGAGAAAGTTATTCTCTCACAGTTTAGGGGGCTGAAATTCTGAATTCAGAGTGTCAGCTCCAGGGGAAGGCTTCCTTTCTCTGTCTGCTCTAAGGGACCTCATACCACCAAGAAACTAGAGCCAGTAGAATAGGGCATCCTTTTGACCAGGAGTCCCTTTGCTGAGAAGCTCTTAGACCAGGGGAAGACTGATGACAAGGACCTTCTCCCAGAGCTAACAGAGAGAGAAAGGCTTCCCCCGGAGCTGACACCCCGAGTCCGGACTTCTAGCCTCCTAGACTGTGAGAGAATACATTTCTCTTTGTTAAAATCATTCACTTGTGGTACTTTTGTTACAGCAGCTCTAGATAACTAAGACAGAGGCGTAGAGTGTCTGACTACAGTGTCATAGTGATCCTGAGTACAACAGAATGAAACACTGCCAGGTCCTGCTCCATGCTCACAATCCTTGTTATGCTTGAGCCCATCTTTGCAGCCACTGATTCAGACCATCTCATTGAGGGTCTTCCTCTCTTTTAGTAACTCTCTACCAAGCGTTATGTCCTTCTCCAGGAATGGTCTTTCCTGATAACATGTCCAAAGTATGTGAGGCAAAGTTTCTCCATCTGTGCTTCTAAGGAGCATTCTGGCTGTACTTCTTCCAAAACAGATTTGTTCATTCTTCTGGCAGTCCATGGTATATTGAATATTCTTCACCAACACCATAATTCAAAGGCATCAGTGCAGTTTGGACTTCCTCTTTCAGTATCATTGGTCAGCTCTACTTTGAGGAGGCAGCCTTTCCCCAGTGGTATTTTGAGTGCCTTCCAACCTGAAGAGCTTATCTTCCAGCACTATACCAGACAATGTTGCACTGCTATCCATAAGGTTTCCACTGGTCAATTTTTTCAGAAGCTCTGCTGAGACCTGTCCATCATGGGTGACCCTGCTGGTATTTGAAATTCCAGTGGCATAGCTGCCAGCATTATAGAAACACACAGTCCACCACATACATGAAATTGACAGATGCATGGGGATTAAACAAGTTAGCATATGTAAAATACCTTACACTATACCAGTTTCTCAATGAATGAATATCGTATTTAATTGGAGAAAAGCAATTTCATCTCCGTTAACCTCCTCAAACTAACTCCCCTGATACCAGACACATCAACTGCTCTAGTATTCCTTTAGGCAACATAAAGTCTTGATTATATTTTTCCTTGCTAGCACTTTTGAGGACTAATCTCATCTTGCCTCCTCTAAAATATTATTCTTTTTGAGCACAACTTGGTCTCCCCTTTAATATGGTATGCATAAAAATGTTCTTTATTGAGTAGAGTAATGATAAATGACTGTTTCTTTGACACATAAATGTATAAAGTGAGAATATTGCATATAGTAGTAAAGCAAGTGCTAAACAGACACCCAGGTTAAGGATTTTATATTCTTAAATATCTGTCTTAGGAAAATACACTGTTGGCCTTAATGTGTTTAGTACTCTCAAGTGTAGTAACTATTGTACACATTAAACATCTAATTGTTAATTTGAGGTCACCTGGGCATAGTAAGATTATGCAGGAAAGAGAAGAGAGAAAATAAAAAATATATATATATTTTAAGAGATTACTATACACCAGACACTGGTACACTCCAGGATGTATTTTACATATATTAACTTCCAGAACAACAACTATTTACTTCTTCATTTATACAAACATTCAACAGATACTCATTGAGCCACTGACATTGTGCTAGATCCTGGTGAGTTGCTGTCTACATGTTTACATTTCATTTAAAATAAAACACATAATTATAAAAGGTCATTAGAGTGGAGTTATTTCCATTCAAATAAGCATAAACAAATGTATGATTTTGTCCCAGGTAATACAGATCATAAGTAATAGACCATTAGAATCCAGACACCTTGAAGGATACAATGGAGAACAAAATGTAATCTCTGCCCTAAGTAGTATAAGAGCTGCACTACCCAACATATGCACAATGTATAGTTGTTGAATGTATAAGTTATTTTAAATACAAGTATACCTTTCTCCAATTCACATTTTACTTTCACTATGCCAGATTGCCTTTAAGTAATCTACATTTCAGCCATTATGAAACTATTTAATAGTCTCTCATAAATGAGATGTACATTTTCATAATAGCTAAATTCTATTCTAATAATATATCGATTTAAATTAAAAATCATTTTTATGCTCTCTTGAATGGTTATTGAAATAAATAAATGTTTAATTTTATCTGAACTTTATTTTACTCTTTTGATTTGGAAAACACAAGAGCATTCTAACTTACGTCTTTCCTATACGAAGAAATTGGTAACCTGAATCAAGTGAAAATAACAACATAGACCGTACTGATTTAATCAGATTAGAATAAAAGAGTGAACAAGAGGTTTATACTAGTCCACCAGATCAGCAGCAATTGTTTTGTTTCAGATTAAGGATAATAAGTTATCCAAAAAAATTTTTTGATAAAAATGAACAGAAAAGAGGTTAAGAATTTCTAAAATAAAATCCTAAAAAGCAAAAAAACAAAATCAGTCTGATACCAATTGGTTAGTAGCTGAGCCTATGGAACCATGTGGAATAGTTTAATTTTCTTTACTAGACCCCAATCTCAAGATTTTTTTATGCTTCCACTACATGTTAATTGAACAATATTTTTCTTAATCTGCCACCCATTAACTTAATCACACATTATATAAAGATCTTTAAGTCACTGATTCTCAATCTATGGTGTATTGGGTACTTTAGGGCATTGGCAGACCCAGGAAATTGTGTGTACTTGCTTATGAATATACATGTATATATTTTTTGAGGATTTCTGTGGCTATGTTGGGATTCACAAATGTATCTATGATCAAAAATAGTTAAGAAACAATGATTTACTTACTTACCTTATCAAGTTACAATATTAGCCTACAAGTTCTGGTTTCAGGTTAAATCCACAAACTCTGCAGCCATACTGCCAAATCAACCACTAACCAGCTGTGTGACATTGAGCATATTATTTAACCTGAGTTTCAGTTTCTTTGTCTGTTAAAAGGGGGTGCTAACGTTAGCTATTTCACAAAATTGTGCAGAAGATTAAATGACTCAGTCAAAACAAAACACTTAGAACAGTGCCTGGATCCAATAAAGCATTATGTAAGACGTATAGATCATTCTTACTGTTTAAGCCCATGATACTACCAATCTTTAGAGTGTAACTTCCAAACTATGTTCCTCAGAGAATTCATAATTTAGGATTTGCTATAGACACTCTCCTTCAGCTGTTAACAGAAAGGTCAGTGATTCTAAACTACCAGTTGCTCTGTGGGAGAAAGATGTGGCAGTCTACTTCTGTAAAGATTTACAGCCTCAGAAACCCTGAGGGGCAGTTCTACTCTGTCCTATAGGTTCTCTATGAGTCAAAATCAATTCAGTGGCAACAAGTTTGGTTTACAGATATTCGATGGGAACACTGGTGGCACACAGGTTAAGTTCTCATCTGCTAACCAAAAGGTCAGCAGTTCAAACCCACCAGCTGCTCCACAGGAGAAAGGAGTGGTGATCTGCTTTTGTAAAGATTGCAGCCTTGGAAACACTTTGGGGCAGTTCTACTCTGTCCTATAGGGTCACTCTGAGTCTGAAATGACTTGACAACAATGAGTTCGGTTTTTTTGGTTTTATAGATAGGCTGCAGTTCCTAGGTGGCTCAAAAAGTTAAGTGCTCAACTACTAACTGGAAAATTTGTGATTCAAACGTACCCGGAGATCACCCCCAAAGAAAGGCAATTGATAGGTCACAGCCATGAAAAATCTTTGGAGTGCAAGTCTACTCTGACACACATGGGGTCACCATGAGTTGGAATCAACTCCTTGGTAACTAGTTTGGTTTTGGTATAGATAGTCTATGAGAACTGTGTTAAAAGAGGAAGAGAATTTGAGAGATTGCATTTTTTTCTTCTTAAAAATTCATAATGCAGTGCAGTCTCTTCAGAGTATAATGGTTTCTTAAATAAAGAAACAAGTTTAAATTTATTTAACCACATATTTTTCACCACAGAATCCTTTTTGGAGAGAATACCTGCTATTTTCTTGTGGAGTTCACAATTTGAGTAATGCTATCCTACCGGATGGTGGTCATTTCACTGCAGATGATGAAATGGTACCATGGTCTGTATTTTTTTCTTCAGTTAGTATCATATAAGGAAACACTTAGACATAATATTTGATATAGTAATTTAAAATGCTGATTGGGTCAATTACGGAGTTCTTTTTCTTGGAAATCTGGGAAAAGTAGAACAGTCTCTCTTTCTCTCACGCACACATTACACTCAGAAATGCCATTGTGAAATTGAAGTTCTGTTCACAAACCAAGGAGCCCTGGTGGCGCAGTGGTTAAGCATTCAGCTGCTAACCTAAAGGTCAGTGGTTCAAACTTTGAACCCACCAGCCGCTCTGCAGGAGAAAGGTGTGGCGGTCTGCACCTGTAAAGATTACAGCCTTGGAAACCCTATGGGCAGTTCAACTGAAACCTATAAGGTCGCTTGTAGTCAGAATTGACTCAAAGGCAATGGATTTGGTTTGGTTTTGATCACAAATCATTTGAGGCAGAACAAGAGTTAAAGGTAACTGACAAACAATCTGAATACTTTCATAGGTTTATCATAGACACTTCATCTCTAGAATAAGCAGGGTATCAGACACTTTTCAAAATCCACCATCAAAGTATGTGGCTTCAGTGGGGAATTTCTTCTCTTGTCTTACCTGATTCTATCTTTGGAAAAACTTGTATTCCTTCTATGTTTTGTCATCAGAAGTACATAATGTAAGTTATTTTTAGAGATGTGTAGGTTAATATGAGACATATAATTTAAGAATATTTGAAAATACACCTTCCAGAAAATCTGTCATTCATTTCTAATATATGTTGTTGATGTCGGTAGTTGTGGTCAAGTCGATTCTGACTCATGGTGACCCCAAGTATGGGGAATACAACTGCTCCACAGGGTTTTCAAGACTGTGACCTTTTGGAAGCAGAATGCCAGGCTTAACTTCCAAGGTGTCTCTGGGTGAGTTTGAACAACCAACACTCAGCATTTCTCAAGCTGAAAGAACTGAAGAAAAAATTCAAGCCTCAAGTTGCATTATTGAAGAATTCTATGGGAAGAATATTGAAGGATGCTGGAAGCATCAAAATAAAATGGAAGGAATACACAGAGTTACTGTACCAAAAAGAACTGGTTTACATTCAACCATTTCAGGAGGTAGCATATGATCGCTAACTGATGGTACTGAAGGAAGAATAACAACTGAGACATTTCAATAAATGGATGCAACACTGGAAGCATTCACTCATCTCTACCAAGAAATTCAGAAGACAGCTGCCTGGGCAACTGACTGGAAGAGATCCATACTTGTGTCCATTCTAAAGAAAGGTGATCCAACCTAAAGGAAATTATTGAACAATATTAATATCACAAGCAAGGAAAACAAAAACTGTTGCAGCAGTACTTTGACAGGGAACTTCCAGAATTTCAAGCTGGGTTCAGAAGAGGACTTGGAACAAGGGATGTAATTGCTGATGTCAGTGGGATCATGGTTGAAAGCAGAGAATACCAGAAAGATGTTTACGTATGTTTTACTGACTATGCAAAGGCATTCAACTGTTTGGATCATAATAAATTATAGATAACATTGTAAAGAATGGAAATTTCAGAACAGTTGCTCATGTGGAGTCTGTTCACAGACCAACAGGCAGTCATTTGAACAGAACAAGGAGATACTACGTGGTTTAAAATCAGAAAAGTTTGCATCAGGGTTGTATCCTTTCACCATACTTATTCAGTCTGTATGCTAAGCAAATAATCCAAGTAGCTGGACTATATAAAAAAGAAGGAGGCATCAGGATTGGAGGAATACTCATTAACAACCTGTGTTATGGAGATG
Organism: Trichechus manatus latirostris; assembly: GCF_000243295.1. Lineage (NCBI taxonomy): Eukaryota > Metazoa > Chordata > Mammalia > Sirenia > Trichechidae > Trichechus > Trichechus manatus. Next base: position 16,653,762 of record NW_004443970.1, read on the forward strand.
ACACAACCTTGGTTGTAGAAAGCAAAGAGGGCTTGAAGCACTTACTGAAGTGGATGAAAGACTACAGCCTTCGATATGGATTACACCCCAACATAATGAAAACAAAAATCTTCACAACTGGACCACTAAAGAGCTTCATGATAAATGGAGAAAAGATTGAGGTTGACAAGGATTTCATTTTACTTCGATCCACAATCAACACTCATAAAAGCAGCAGTCAGGAAATCAAAGGATGTATTCTACTGGCAAATCTGCTGCGAAAGACTTCTTTAGAGTGTTAAAAAACAAATACGACACCTTGAAGACTAAGGTGAGCCTGACCCAAGCCATGGTATTTTCAGTCGCCTCATATGTGTGTGTAAGGTGGAATATGAATAAGGAACAAGAAGTATTGATACCTTTGATTTATGGTATTGACAAAGAATATAGAACATACCACCAAAAGAAAGAACACCTTTGTACAAAAGAAATCAGTAGAGACTATGCTAAAATCATCTTAGCACATTTAAAGTCAAGCCTCATAAGAATCAAACTGATCTGCAAATAACTTACTTAGCTACTAAAAAATTTCAACATGTTGTAGTGGAACAACATAACACACTCAACAACATAACTACACAATGTCCAACATCCAATAAAAATTAATAAACAAAGAATCAATAAAATGTGAATAATATAAGAAATGTGATGTAAATAAAAATTATTTTCTGTTGAATTTTAATATAATTAAAATAAAATTGTTTAAAGTAAAAATAATGTTAATGAATTTTAGCTTATATAAGATACGCAGAAGTAAATGTATAAACATAATAGCACAGAGGATAGGACAGGGAAATAAATGTATAATATTGTAGGATTTTTACATTATATATGAAGTAGTATGTAATTATTTTAAGGGAAACTGTGATGGTTTAAAAATGAATATTGTGAACTCTGTGTGTGTGTGTGTTTCTAAGCAATATGAAAGTAAGTTGGAAAAATTCTGGCCCTTTACTCTTCAATAGTTCAATATTTTCTAAGAATAAGAATACTCTTTCTCATATCCATGGTAAAATTATTAAAATCAGAAAATTTAACATTGAAACAATATTCTTAACTAATTCACAGTTTTTACTCAATTGTTCTCAAATCTCCCTATGCTTTGTGATGTGTAGCTATTCTATTTTCCCTCGTTCAGGATTCAAACTGGGATTATGTATTGCATTTTATTGCCATATCTCATCAGGTGTCCTTTAATCTAGAAAATTCCCACATAGTTTCTTTGTTTTTCATCATCTTTATATTCTTTAAAATTACTGGTCATTTATTTTATGCAATGTCTTTCACTGTAGATTCGTTTGATGTTTTCTCAGGATTAGATTCAAGTAATGCAACTTTGGCAGAAATACCACAAAATATATTTTTTCTTAGTGCATCATAACAAGAAGCACAAGACTGTATTTTTCCCATATTAGCAATGATAACTTTGATAATGTAGTTAAAGTAATGTCTGCAATGTTTATACACTGTATAGCTACTATTTTTTCATTGTATTAAATGGAACTGTAATTTTCCTGTTCCTCATCAATTTTTCACCAACACATTTTAGCATCAATTGATGATTTTCTAATGTATCATACATTCTATATTGATTGACATTATACTATAAGGAGAAGAATTCCTTTCTCCTACATTAAAAAAAATTATTTATTTTGTCATAAATATAGGCTCACAAACCTGAAAAGAAAGAAAGAAAGAAAGAAAACCATTACTAGCAACCTGATTCCGAAACATAGTGGCCCTATGTGCTACAGAATAGAACTGCTCCATAAGGTTTTCTTGGATGGAATCTTTACAGAGGCAGATCACCAGGCCTTTCTTCCATGGCACCACTGGGTGTGTTTGAACCACCAACCTTAAGGCTAGTATCCAAGCACGAACTGCTTGCACCACCCAAGGATCTTACAGGCTCATAGATTTTTCTTTTATACCATGAATTATATTAATTACTACAATTCCTTCATTGTCTGTTGGTGGCAAATTAACTGAGTGAGTTTATCTGAAAATTTTCCTTTTTTTCCACCATAAATTTTGAAGTATATCTTCTCTGGAATTGCACTTCTGTGTTGCATTTAATGTCCCCGAGGACATTAGAGATACCATTTAATTGTCTTGTAGTCTACATTGCACTCAAGATGTCAGTGTAACCTGTGTTATTGTTCAGATGTATGAAACCTATAATTCTCCACTAGCTACTTTTTATTTTTGTAGACACCCATTTAATTTTGTTTAATTCAGAGCTTCCCAAGTCACTTAATATTACTTTATGGTGGAGCACTTATTTAGATACTGTGTGAATAGTTCTATGAGAAATACCCTTTGGAAAATGCTGTCTGAATTGTTTGGAAATAGAACAACTAACATTTGATTCTAAACAGAGCATCAAACAAGTACCAGTGTCAAAATGAGAGACTCGAGATACAGCCATAATATTTTTTATCCCCACTTAACCCTCCACCATTTAATGTTATTGTTGTTGTCATTTGTCAGTGAGTGCACGCCAACTCCTGGTGACCTTATGTATTATGGAATGAAACATTGTCTGGTGCTGTGCCATCTTCATGATCATTACTATATTTGAATTCATTACACCAGTCCATCTCATTGAGGGTTTCTCTTCTGTACCAAACATGATGTCCTTTTTTGGTAATGGTGTTTCCTGATGACACGTCCAAAGTGAGCAAGTCGAAGTCCTTCCATCATCATTTCTAAGGAACATTATGGTTGTTTTTATTGTAAGACTAATTTGTTTCTCCTTCCGGCAGTCCATGGTATAGTCAATATTCTTCGTGAACACGAGTTTGAATTCATCAACTCTACTTTCATTCATTTTCGTTGTCCAGCTGTCCAGCTTTTTGCATGAATAGGAAAGGATTGAAAAGACCATGGCTTGGGTCAGATGCACCTTAGTCTTCAATGTGACATGTTTGCCTTTTAAAAATTTAAAGAGGTCTTTTGTAGAATATTTGATTTCATTTGATAAAAGATGGCAAATGGAAAAACTGGCATTTCTAACATTTCTTTCTATAAATACTAAAAAAGAATAAACAACCAAAGTTAGGCCTAAACATGTTTGTGGGCTGCCTTCTTATACAGGCCAAAGTTCCATGATAATTTGTTCAGGCTACCTGCAGCTCTTCAGATCAAGCACTAGAATTCGTTATGCCATTATTTCCGCAACCCAAATTGCTATAATTGAACTCCATTGGCTATGACAACTCTTTGTTTTTTAGCAGTTTGACTAACATGGGCCTTCATATAATTTTCTTTGTGCTTAAGATATTTGAGGATTGTGGAGATTTTTGAAAAGGCAAATCATTTTTTTTTTCACTAAACTTGGGAAACATTCAGTCTTGATTTCTTAATTTATTCCATATTATCTCTCTCTCTTCCTTGTTACTGGAACCAATAGAAGGATTCAGCAAAGTGGCAGGGTACAAAAATCAGCTGAGTTTCTGTACACTAACAAGGAAGACTCTGAAAAAGAAATCAGGAGAATACCATTTAAAACAGCTGCCAAAAGGATAAATAAGTAGGAATAAACCTAACCAAGGACATAAAAAACATATATAAAACACTGCTGAAAGAAACTAAAAGAGAGCTACATAAATGGAAAAACATTCTCCGTGCTCATGGATTGGAAGACTTAACATTGTGAAGACGTCAATACTACCAAAGGCAACCTCAGGGTTGTATGCTTACAACATATTATTCAATCTGTATGCTGAGTAAATAACCCAAGAAGCTGGACTATATGAAGAAGAAAATGGCATCAGGATTGAAGCAAGATGCATTAACAACCTGGAATATGCAGATGACACAACACTGCTTGCTGAAAGTGAAGAAGACTTGAAGCACTTACTGATGAAGATCAAAGACCACAGACTTAACTATGCATTACACCCCAATATAAAGAAAGCAAAAATTCTCACAAATGGACCGATAAGCAATATCATGATAAATGGAGATAATATTGAAGTTGTCAAGGATTTCATTTTACTTGGATCTACAATGTTCAGTGAAGCAGCAGTCAAGAAATCAGACAACGTATTGCATTGGGCAAATCTGCTGCAAAAGTTCTCTTTAAAGTGTCAAAAAGCAAGGTTGTCACTTTGAGGACTAAGGTGCATCTGACCCTAGCCATGATATTTTCAATCACCTCATATGCATGCAAAAGCTGTACTATGAATAAGGAAGACCAAAGAAGAAATGAAGCCTTTGGATCATGGTGTTGGTAAAGATTATTAAATATACCATGGACTTCCAGAAGAAGGAACTAATCTGTCTTTGAAGAAGTACAGTCAAAATTCTCCTTATAAGCAAGGATGACAAGATTTCATCTCACATACTTTGGACAGGTTATCTGGACGGACCAGTCCCTGGAAAAGGACATCATGCTTGGTAAAGTGGAGAGTCAGTGAAAAAGGGGAAGGTCTTCAACAAGATGATTGACACAGTTGCTGCAATAATGGGCTCAAGCATAGCAAATTTTGTGAGAATAACACACGACTGTACAGTGTTTTGTTCTATTGTACATAGGTTACTATGAGTTGGAACCTACCTGTAGGTACCTAACAACAACAACAACCACAGCCTCTTCTTCTAACCTGAGACCAGAAGAACTAAATGGTGCCTGGCTACCACTACTGACCGTTCTGAACACGGACACAATAGAAGGTCCCAGATAGAATTGGAGAAAAATGTACAACAAAACTCAAATGCCTAACAAAGGCCAGACCTACTGAACCAATTGAGACTACAGGAAACCCTGACTTGATTGCCCTAAGATATCTTGTGAACTTGGAACTAAAGTCACTCCAGGAGGTCACTTTTTAGCCAGAAAATAGATTGGTTTATAAAATAAGCAATATCACTTGTGCCTAATGTGTTTCCTTAACCAATTAACAATATGAGACCAAACAGTCAACAATATCCGAAAGTAAGGATGAGAAGGCAAGGAGGGGAAGGGAAGCTAGAACAATGGAAACAGAACAAAGAGAATGGAAATAATGAGAATGCTGACATATTGTAAAAATTGTAACCAATGGCATGGAACACTTCATTTAAAAATTGTTAAAGGGGAACCTGATTTGCTGTGTAAACTTTCACCTATAACACAATAAAATATTTAATATATATATATATATACATATATTTCTCTTGTTTCTGATTAAATGCTTTCTATATATCTAAGAGCCCTGATGGTGCAATCATTAAGCACTCAACTGATAACTGATAGATTGACAGTTCAAACCCATGCAGCTACTGCATAGGAGAAAGACCTGAGATCAGCCTGAGTCATGATTACAGCCTAGCCAATTCTACTCTGTAACACATGAAGTCGCTATGACTCAAAATCGATTCAGTGGCACACAGTAACAAGTTCACTGATCTATTTGGAAAAAAATAATTAGATAAAAGTTATTTTACGGATTTGATCTCAATCAGTAAAATGAATAAAGCAACATAAAGACTAATATGCATTAATTTAAAATAAACTATACAGAAATAAAGGGTAGTGGACAAAATTTAAAAAAAATAAAAGCAACGCTTTAAATTACCCTGGCCTTTCATGGTATAGCTCTCTCTCCTTAAACAGGCAATCAGCTACAGTAAAATAAAGTTATGGCTGACTGGCTTTACAAGAATCAAAGAAACACAGACAGAAAATAAGACTTTAAGAAGTCTCTACTTAAAAATAATTTAAAGAGTTTTTAAATATGTGATTTATAAATATAAAGTTTTACATATTATATAAAAAAAAAAAAAAACTCCTGAGGAACTTTTCCATTTTATATTAATTCTTGGCTATATAAGACAAGATTAATAATTCTGGGTTCAAAATAATTTATATAATTATATCACAATATTTACATTTTATGTGATGCAAGACTGGGATTATTAACCCACAACAGGACAAATTAATTTAAACTTTGAATTTATTATGATGTTTTATGGATCAAATAAGTTATCATTATTTCCACAAGTATTTTAAGGTCATGAAAAGATAGACACAATATTTAAAATGTTGTTCTTTTAACTTCAAACATTGCTACAAATTATTTTGAAATTTTTTATCAACTTTGATAATCTGATAATGCTGACAACTATAATAAATTAGGTAGAACTATTCAATCTCTCTGACAGATGGATATTACTTTTCCTCTACTCATCCAAAGGCCCTTGCTATAAGCTGCTGATCAGAAACTGAAATTTTTAGAAAAATTTCAGAAGTATCTTAACATCGGACTGTATCAGAAACATGTCAGACATTACCAATGAGGATTCTTTAGTTTCCTGGAACACTTTCAGTCCAATACAAGGAGATTTCGTGGACTTAGACTGCTTAGCTCAATGTAAATAAAACAAACATGAAATATCTAAGATCAAATAAGCTAATTTGACTGTAGTCACCCATCTATTAGTAATGGCTCCTTAATTTAACTTTAACCCCTAGTTTAACAGCTGATATTCCAAATGTCCTCTCAAAAAGTAGAAAATACTCTAAAATAATAGCATAAAAATATCAGAAATATTTAAGGAAAATGATTCTATAGAACATGTGGGATACATTGATTGGCCTTATTCCTTACTCTCAGAACAGTGGATAAATATTAGAAGAAATGCCTCTATTCGGTCCCTTTACTTTTCATGGACGTGTAGTTATTTACATAGGTTTAATACTAATCCTTCCTTCTTCCTAAGAGTTCAGAAATACACCATTTAAAGATGCCATTTTATAGAATTTTATGTAGTAATCGATCATCATGTTGAACCTATGTAAATTTAACAAGCTAATAAAAAGCAACAACAAAAACAAATAATAAAAAATAAATCAGAGGACTCCGGCAAGATGGCGGTCTAGGCAGAAGCACCACGCCGTCCCTCCACAACAAAGATCCGAAAAACTAAGCCAAACAGAGAATCAACAATCCT
>NW_004443970.1:16669473-16674133 GCF_000243295.1 Trichechus manatus latirostris
AAAACCAAGCAGTCATTAAAAAAAAAAAAAAAAAAAAAAAAAAATAAATCAGATAACATCTGTCCAGTGGTCTGACTATGATTAAATTCTTGGTAGTTGATTTCCTTTCAATTCTGTCTTAGCTTCATGTATTTTAGAACTCTGTTGTTAGGTGCATATATATTTATAATTGTTATGTCTTCCTAAAAGGCCTGGAAAACTGCTTCTGTAAGGATTACAGTCAAGAAAACCCTATGGAGCAGTTACATTCTATAACACATGGGGTCACCGTGAGTTGGGGACTGACTTGATGGCAGCTGACAACTACAACACGTCTTACTAAAGGATTGACGCTTTCAGTGTTATAAAATGTCCTTTTTTTATCTCTAGAAAAAATTTTTGTATTAAATACGATTTTGTCTTATATTTTCATAGTCACTCCAGCTTTCTTTGGGCACCAATTGCATGATACATACCTTTGCCAACCCCTTTACTTTAGACCTTTCTGTCTTTGAAATAAATGTGTCTGTTGTAGACGGCATAGAGTTGAAACATTCTAGAAATCAATCTCTGTCTTTTGATCAAAGTGTTTAGTCCTTTTACATTTAATGCAATTACTGATAGGGTAGAATTTATGGTTTGTATTTTGCTATTGTTTTCTGAGTGTATTATGTCTTTTATGTTCCTCTCTTCCTCTATCACTGCCTTCTTTTGTATTAAATGGGTAAGTTTTACCTTACCATGTTAATTCTCTTGTTTCTTTTCTATATCTTTTTGAGTTATTTTTAATGATTGTCATGAGATTACAACTAACATCTTAATTTATACCTATCTATTTAGGTTAATAAAAATTTAATTTCAATATTATACAAAAATATTGCTCAAATGTAGTTCTGTTTCCTCCCCCCACCTCCTTTGTTGTAGGATTGTCATATACATTTGCTGTTTATACATGATAAGCCCACCAACAATTTAATAATTATTGTTTTATACAAATGTCTTTTAAAGTAGACAAGAGGAAAAAAAATGTTATAAAGAAAAATATGTCTAGACACTCTTTTGCATTTACCAATATACCAGTGCCCTTTATCTTTTCATTTTGATTTAAGTTACCGTCTAATACCCTTTTGTTTCAATTGAAGGTCTCCTTTTAGCATTTCTTGTAAGGAAGATTTGTTTGTGACAAATTCTCTGTTTTTTTAATCTTCGAATATCATAATATTTCTCCTTCATTTTGAGATAATAGTTTTACTGAATAAATAATCTGTATTTTAAAGTCTTTTTTTTTTTTTTTTTCAGTACTTTGGCATGTTATCTGACCTCCATGATTTCTGATGAAGATTTGGATGTTAATTTTGAGCACTTTTCCTTTGCTGCTTTCAAGATTCTTTTTTGTTTTTCCCTCTGATTTTTGACAGTTTTACTAGGATGCGGGTAGGTGTGGATCTTTTTTAGTTTATTGTACTTAGAGTTCACTGAACTTCTTGGATGTGCAGATTAATGTTTTTCATTAATTTGAGAAGTTTTTGGCCATCATTTCTTCATATAATATTTCTGTCTCTATATTTTGGTGAACTCCAAATCCATTCTTCCTTCTCCAGTGGCTTCTAGGCTTCTGGATTTCACAACTACCATATTTGTATGTTTACTGGTTTCTTCAAGGCTACTGCAGAGCTGGGGATAAGGCAATAGCATACAGCAAGTTAAAATGCCACAAAGCTTGCAGTTCTTACTGCAAGCCTTTTTCATGATTAATCACTTATAGGATTATTGAAAGTCTTTTCTTAATTTACAAGGTTCTGAAACAGTTGGTTTTGATAATTGTTGTCAGTGTTCTTGTTGCTTTTGTGGAGAAGCTGAATTTTTTCGAAGATCCTTACTCTGATATTTCAGAAGTGCTTCCTCTCTATCAAATCTCGTACCCTATCAGAGAGTATATTCTCACCTACCTCCTAGACAGTTCCTACTGAAATTTATCTATGTTTGATGGGAAGAAGGGGGGAAAAAAAGGATAATTATGATTTAGCAACATGCTATAAGTATTTGATTCAATCATATAATCTTTATAAGGTGGTGGCCTTTAGTGGGACTTTGAGATACCCCAGGATATGGAAATAAGCAACAACACAGTTGTTCTGTGTGATAAAATTGTTGTTGTTAGTTGCTGTCGAGTTGGTTTTCGCTCATAACAACCCTATGTACAACAGAACGAAACTCTACCCAGTCCTGCACCATCCTCACAATTGTTGTTATGTTTAAGCCCATCTTTGCAGCCACTGTGTCAATCCATGTCATTGAGGGTCTTCCTTTTTTTCACTGGCGCTCTACTTTACCAAGCATGACGTCCTTTTCCAGGAACTGATCTCTCCTGATAACATGTTGAAAGTATGTGAGATGTAGTCTCACCATCCTTCCTTGTAAGGAGCATTCCGGTTGTACTTCTTCCAGGACAGATTTGTTTGTTCTTTTGGTCGACCATGGTATATTCAATATTATTCTCTAACATCACAATTTAAAGGTGTCAGTTCTTCTTCAGTCTTCCTTGTTCATTGTCCAGCTTTCACATGCATATGAGGCAATTGAAAACACCACCGCTTGGGTCAGGCTCACTTTAGTCTTCAAGGCAACATCTTTGCTTTTCAACCCTTTAAAGACATCTTTAGCAGCGAATTTGCCCGATGCAATGTGTCTTTTAATTTCCTGACTGTTGCTTCTGTGGGTGTTGATTGTGGATCCCAGTAAAATGAAATCCTTGACAACATCAATCTTTTCTCCATTCATCATGATGTTGCTTATTGGTCCAGTCGTGAGGATTTTTGTTTTCTGTATGTTGGGGTGTAATCCATATTGAAGGCTGTGGTCTTCGATCTTCATCAGTAAGTGCTTCGAGTGCTCTTCACTCTCACCATGCAAGGTTGTGTCATCTACATATCCCAGGTTGTTAATGAGTCTTCTTCCAGTCCTGATACCCTGTTCTTCTTCATATAGTCCAGCTTCTCAGATTATTTGCTCAGCATACAGATTGAACAGGTATGGTGAAAGGATACGACCCTGATGCATACCTTTTCTGACTTTAAACCATGCAGCATTCCCTTGTTTCGTTTGAATGGCTGCCTCTTGATCTATGTACAGGTTACTCATGAGCCCAATTTAGTTTTCTGGAATTCCCATTCTTCACAGTGTTATCCATAATTTGTTATGATCCACAGAGATGAATGCCTTTGCGTAGTCAATAAAACACAGGTAAACATCTTTCTAGTATTCTCTGCCTTTAGCCAGGATCCATCTGACATCAGCAATAATATCCCTTATTCCATGTCCTCTTCTGAATCCATCTTGAATCTCTGGCAGTTTCCTGTGGACATACTGTTGCAGCTACGTTTGAATGATCTTCAGCAAAATTTTACCGGTGTGTGATATTAATGATATTGTTCAAAAATTTCAGCTTTCTGTTTGATTACCTTTCTTTGGAAAGGGCATAAATATGTATCTCTTCCAGTCCGTTTGCCAGGCAGCTGTTTTCCAAATTTCTTGGCATAGATGAGTGAGCACTTCCAGTGCTGCATCCATTTATTGAAACATCTCAATTTGTATTCCATCAATTCCTGGAACCTTATTTTTCACCAATGTCTTCAGTGTAGCTTGGAATTCTTCCTTCAGTACCATTGGTTCCTGACCATATGCCACCTCCTGAAATGGTTGAATGTCAACCAGTTCTTTTTGGTATAGTAACTCTGTTTATTCCTTCCATCTTCTTTTGATTATTCCTACATGGCTTAATATTTTCCTTGTAGAATCCTTCAATGTTGCAACTCTAGACATGAATTTTTTTCTTTGATTCTTTCAGCTTGAGAAATGCGCAATGTTGTTCTTATCTTTTGGTTTTCTATCTCCAGGTCTTTGCACATGTCATTATAATGTTTTGTCTTCCCAAGATGCCCTTTGAAATCTTTTTTTTTTCTTTGTAATAGTACTTCTGGTGAAGGTTTACAGAACAAATAGATTCTCACGAAACAGTAGTACACATATTGTTTTATGACATTGATTAACAAACCCACGACATGTCAACCCTCTCCCTTCTCTAACTTTTTTCTTTTTTTTTTTGGTGAAAATATACATACCAAAGATACACCATTTCAAAAATTTCTACATGCATACTTCAGTGACATCGACTATGCTCTTACAATTGTGCTGCTATTCTCACTTTAGATGAAGGCCTACAGAACAAAATAGTTTCTCATCAAATGGTTAGTACACATGTTGCCCTATGACAATGGTTAACAACCTCACAACACATCAGCACTATCCTTGCTCAACCTTGGGTTCCCTATACAAGCTTTTCTGTCCCCGTCTGCCTTCTAGTTCTTGTCCCTGGACTGCTGTGCCTCATTAGTCCCATTTGGTTTTATGGGGCTGTCCACTCCCTGGCTGAACGGTGAACCTTGGAGGTGACTTCACCACTGAGCTAAAAGGATGTCTGGGGGCCATACTCTCAGGGTTTCTCCAGTCTCTGTCAGGCCAGTAAATCTGGTCTTTTTTTGAGTTAGAATTTTGTTCAACATCCTTCTCCAGCTCTGTCCAGAACCCTCTGTTGTGATCCCAGTCAGAGCAGTCAGTGGTGGTAGCCGGGCAACTTCTAGCTGTACTAGACTCAGTCTGGTGGAGGCCTTGGTAGCTGTGG